>NC_134026.1:1632905-1942144 GCF_964204645.1 Tubulanus polymorphus
CGACTACGATTGGTTCACATCGTTCTTATACGCGTCAAACCCATTAATCATACATAACGTTTGTAGTAAAATAGCTACGATCAGACGTTGAACGCGTTATATACAAATTCAAAAGATTTAAGTAGAAATTTATGTATCAAGAATTAAGATCAGAAGTGATAACGTTTCTGACTTTCACTAGAGACCTGTGTCGGGTCCGAAATGTTGTGCGTATCTTCTCATTTTAATTCTTGATAATCGATTTTTGATTTCAATCTTTTACAATGTATACAGTGGATTTTAACCGTATCATTGATTATTTATATTTATCGCTAGCTTGAATTCGACGAGAATAATGTTTTGGGGTTGATATTCCTTCCTCGTGCTTAATGGCTGAAAAATGTGCTCCAAAAGCAGACGGCTGTTTCACTGGATTTTATGTTCACACCTCTGGCATGGTTGTTAGTTCTTCGACTGCATGGTTTCCATATTCGTCTGACCCGCTCTCTCTACCTCTACCTCTTATTTCGAGCTACGTTCATTATTTTTGTATGTCTGATGCTGTCGTCGTTTTCGTTTTCTTTCACATTCATTTTGTTGAAATCATGGTCTCGGAATATCAAATGTTCTTACGTGTAGCGTGTTTAAACAATCGGTTCCATTTCCTCAGATGTGTAAAATTTTACTCTCTAACGCGTTTCTGTCAACTACGAGATATCTCGTAGTTCCATTTCAGCCATCATTGTCACTATGAGTTGTTGTAGGTGATCCTTCTTATTCACGGTTTGATATGAGCTCTCTGGTAATCGGAATGACACATCTCCCGATTGACTGGCAATGTGAATAAAATCTGCTTCATTTTCAATACTCATTGATCAACTTATGAAAATGGCTGACTATGAGATAACTTGTAGTAGTGACTGGGAAGAAAGATGGTGGCAGTGAACGTGTTGAACAGAGTTAAACCCGTTCATATCAATTTGACCCTCAAGTCAAACTGCCGAACTGATCTCACGATTCTTACGCAACATTTCTCAAACATCACAACCCATCTGTTGATTCGATAGGTTAATTTAGAAATGTTTCATCGTGGTATGACATTGATTTAGTCATTACAACTCCATAACGGCACATGTTGTAATAATAAATCAAGAATCTGCGTGAAATCGAATTAGACAATGCCTGAATTAGTTTCGTATATTCGTAACAAACTGAAATATTGTTGATCATATATTGATTATATGTATATATCTAACAGTGTTTAAACTAGTACATGTATACTCAGGGATCAGTTATACTGATTTATTCCTAAAACCTGGAAATCTATCTATGTGGTATGTTTTTCTATCATTTATACATCTAAAGGGGTACATTGTAAACTACTTTGAATTAATCTTTATGTATAAATGTAAACACTCATTGCTTTAGTTTGTAAGGGTTCTAATCAAATATTTTAAGTTTCATTTCATTTATCATAGTTTTGATTTGCAATCCCTTTTATATTCTCTCTATTAAATGCTTTGGTGTTATGTTAGTTAAAGGATGTTGTTAATTATTTGTGACTGGGTCAATCAATTCTGGTTTTCAGTGCTATGTGGAGGCCATTTATGAGTAAAATGTGTTTTTTCAAATGTCGCAATCAACAAAGCGTAAGATATCAGATTTTCTGAAATCCTTTTTTGGCCTGTCTTTGCTGCATTTTTGTAACAAGTATTTTCCAGGTGAAGTTCTAGTTTCATGGTACTTCTGTGTCAGTATTCTATTCCTGCCAAAATGCACAATGCTCTTCTGTGCCTTATGATAAAGAAAATTCACATCTTTCATCCACAACCATATCGCTGGGAACAAGTTATTATTTTTATTGAACTATTCATAAATCATTGGATCATACAGAGTTGATAGTTGTCCGTGAAGTACATATTCACCACTAATAATCTTTATAAAGTTTACTTGTTTTGAATATTACAGAACCAAACAGACAGTGGTCGTCCAGAGAGTGAGACGCCTTCTAAACATGATTCCGTCGAGCCATCGAGAGCGGGAACCGGTATTGTTGAGGTATGTAACCCCGGTAACCAATAGTGGCTTCAATTGTGCGACCAAAATAGAGGAATTACTATCTAATATAACGTGTATGCTTCAGGTCTTGAAATACACAGAATCCGACTTCAAAAAATTAAAGCAACAAATGGAGATGGACTTCCAAGCGCAGTTATTGGCTAAAGAACGTTCGTGCTACAAGAAAGTGCAAGATTTGCAGCAGGAAATTGCTAAACTTACTGAAGAAAATAAAGCATTGTCAGAATCAGTTGATAACATGACGTAAGTAGCTTTATTTCTATCGATAGACTTCGCTACCGAGTCGCCATCTACCGAGAAAAATGAGTAGCTTTAAAGTAAAATGTGTTTTCTTTTCGTTTTACAGAAAAGTGGTCGCTGAATATGAGAAAACTATATCCCAAGTTATTGGTAAGTTAAGGGTAAATGATACGAGTTATCAGTTATGTCGTGTTTATAAGTCTAATAACTGTATTTTTTCAATAGCTGATAAAGAAACGGTCAGCGCTTCTTCGGCTGAATCAATGACAGAATTAATTCAGGAACGAAATCATCTGATGGAAAGTTTACAGTCGATGGAAAAAGCATTTTCAGATATGTTGAAACGACACGACAGGTCGAAGGAGGTCGTTGAGAGTCAAAAGAAGGTCGGTTTATAATAACTCTCATTGTGTACTGGTTTCCCACCGCTGTTCGATGCGTTCCTATTTCAAGTATCAATGTTTAATGTTTTTAGAATGAAGAACAACTGAAGAAATGTATTACTGATTATCAAGAGAAGATGAAGAAAGCAGAAACGAAATACCAGGCGCTTAAACGGCATGCTGAAGAGAAATTAGTAGCGTAAGTACAGAGCTTGTCGTTAATGGAAATTTGAGCATTTTTAACCGCATTTGGATGGATTTACTAACCTCATCAGGTTCATAGATTAGTTTAAACAACGTTCTTTGCCTCAATATTTATGGCCTATCTGTGTATGTTGTTTTTAGGGCAAGTGAAGAAATAGAAAAAGTGACAAAAAGTAAAGATAACGAATTGACGCGGTTACAATTAGCCGTGAAGAAATCCGAGGTTCAAATTAAGAGCTTAGAAACAGCTGTCGCTCAGAAGGTAAATTCACCGTCTGCCGTGCGGCATCAAATACTGAGCTGTTTCAAGCGGACATATTTTTACTGTATTGCTTTCGATTTCAGACGAAAGAAAACGAAGAACTGACTTCAATCTGTGATGACTTGATTTCACAAGTAGGAGGTGGTGGAAGCTAGTATTTATGTGAAAACCGATGACTTAAATAAATGAACTACCTATCAGCATATGCATTTCCCGAAACACTGTCAAAAGCAGATATATATATATACACGAGGCTAGATGAAAATGCTTTTAGAGATCCGCTTTAGTGCTTGGATAATTTCTAGACGAACAAACGGTCATTATGTTGTATAATGACGATGGGAAAAAACATAATTGACTCAGGGCCGAAATAGGAATGCAAAATGATTTTCGAACCTAGACACAAAAGTAATACCGGTATACCATTTACATTCAAATGTACATGTATTAAATTTCGAAGACTGATTAGTTTATCTCTGCTTGTCCAAGAGCAGTCATCTCATATTGTTTTCCCGAGAAAGAGAGCAGAATATTGTTTTACAAACAAAATATTTATTCGATGCCGTTTGGCCTGGTCTTGAAATCGTAGAATAAGCCGCTTGATGGCAATTTATATTTGACTGGGCGCATTTGTTGTTGATGTGAGACTTTCGCTGTGTAGGGAATGAAACCAAATGTAAATATTTCTATGAACAAGTGCCAAGCTTGTGTGATAACGCTTGTAATTGTTTATTCCGTGTTGATGATTCTATTTGTCGGTCCAATATGAAGTATGTTCATTAATCCGTATGTCCGTGATGAGCTCGTCGTCATACACTAAGTCGGTACATGAAGTGAATTGTATTTGAATATTGCACAACCTGCCAGATATTAAGAGCTAAATGAATATGTATCAGAAATGTTAAGATTGAAAGTGAAATATATTGTGTTGAACTTAAATTAATTATTTTTGTGTTGAGTACAACAGGCTATAATTGTAACTAATAAATTAATGTTCGTTTTTGGTTAAGCTTCAAGAAGTGATGTTTGTCTGTATATTTGTGCTGCTTTCATTCGAAGATTTAAAGATTAACTCGTTCAAAGTTTGATATACGCTCGATTCTAATGTGAATAGAATGTTAGTTTAAAAACTTATAGTTATGTTGTCAATTCTGGGTTGTTTTTTCACAGCCATAATAATGATGAAGATTGTACATATATCAGTTTAAACATATTGTAATTATGTACAGTTAACTTGTTATTATGATCGCCTTTTTGAGTACTGATGTTTCAGTGCTATAGTAGTGTAAATGGCTTGTCTATTTGTGCTCATGTTTTCTCAATTTATTGCACCTGCTGACGGACACGGATGATTGTCAGTTTCTCCGTACCGGGGTATGTAGAACTAGAAATTGGACGATAACAAAACAATGCTATGAATTCATCTTATTGAATAATGATACATATAGGGTATTATAACATGTAGTATGAATTCACGGTGGTTTATTTGATACAATTTGACGAAGGTTTTTAGAATCACTAATCTTATCTGAATCTTTTATGGAGTTACAATCAGTTGATTGCATAATAAATACTTTGTTAATGAGTAAGAAATCTATATATTCCAGGTTTAATGACATTGACACCTTTCATGATTCCATTAGTTTGCCT
Source organism: Tubulanus polymorphus (assembly GCF_964204645.1). Lineage (NCBI taxonomy): Eukaryota > Metazoa > Nemertea > Palaeonemertea > Tubulaniformes > Tubulanidae > Tubulanus > Tubulanus polymorphus. The sequence goes on from NC_134026.1 coordinate 1,637,703, forward strand.
GAATTTCAGATAAATGATGTTTTTGTGCCTTGTTTAACTTGCTGTTTTTCTTATGATTACTTGTAACATGCATGTACTAAAAATCCAATTATTTTTGGTGCTCAATAAAAATTAGGCATGATCATACAATAAATAGAATGTGGTTCTGGTTTTTCTAAATTTTTCTTGTGTTGAACCTGATTTGTTTATGGTTTTTGATAATTCTACACTTCGTTTTTACAAACTCTAGGATTCATATATTTGGATTGAAATGCAAGCATAGTTAAAGCGCATAGTCATTAATTTGCGGCTCGAACATAGGCGGTTATTAAGCCGTGTACCAGATGCCATGAGCGAGTGCCCCTCTGGTAGACTGGTTACCGGTCTCTATCTTCAATTAGAGATAATCCATATTGAATGGGACAGGCAACCAGTCTATACCGTGGCAATCTCGATGCCATCAGCCAATGATCATGATCGCCAGGAGAATCCACGGAAGCATGTTCACAGTGTGAGTTAGCCGAGGTGAATGAATGGTTTCCTATGCTTAATACATACTGTGGTCAGCCGGTGTCGTATTCAATGGGGCGTGTGAATATACCGCTATTGTGTCTCTTTGACTCTATTGTTGAATGGGTTTACATTGAGCGAGAGCTTATAATAATACTAATAGAGCCGACGAGTTGAACACGCGCCAGTAGCCAGCTGAACAATATCGTAGAACTTTAATAAGGCCACTGGAGATAAATTACTTGATTCTCCTCAACAACTCCTCTCCGAATTTAGCGCCGCCTGTTTTTAGGCGTTTCGTGTGGCCGATAGATCGAGGGTAGATAAGCAGTGATACTGATAGGTCATCGTGCACAGTGAATTATATGGAAGACCTGGAGGGACATGCCAGTTGCTAGTTGCTAGTTGCCAAATACCATTTGATAATTGTTCTCCGCCCGCTAGCGCCACCTCGGTATATACCTTTTGTTATTCATTGCCGCGAAATTGCATGATCAAAAGTATGATCATGAACCCTATAAAACCAAAGGCATAATACATCGATAAGCTCCTGGCATAATACATCGATAAAATGCAAAAATATCTCATTCAATCAGAATCATATTTTTAATGATTATTTTTGGATGACACCTGGACCGGACCAGGCCAAGAAGAGCACTGCTGATCGACCAGACTGAGGCGCGTCGTATCCATGACGACTCGGAGCTGTCGCCCGCCCAGCGGCAGTGCTCGTTTCAATTTCATTGATTTCTTAAACTGAAGAAAGTGTTGAAATTTGGCCGATACGTCGGTCTCACACGTTCACTGAAGTTCGACTCGAGCTGCAGTTTTCGTATAACTAGTGCGCTTGCCGCGTTTCGGCGACCGCCCGGTCCACATTTGACTTAAATCATCGTTCCTGTTTTGAAAAAAGGGGACAGTCACTTAACCCGTTGAATGACTAAAACGTAATTTGCGACTGTGCCCGAGTGACGCGTGTGTGCCCGAGTAAAATTCCATGACTATTTAATCAATGATTATGGGTACTACCATGAGTGCAATGGTGTTAGATGTCTACAATCATAGTCTTAACCATTCCCCACTTTCATCTCTGAGTCAGGGGTCTGCCTATAAAAAATTTCATGCATTCTCAGTCCGCAGATCGGTGGGGAGTTTTACAGAACCTAGTGGATGACAGCAATAAAATCACGACCACCGTTGATACAATGCCGGACTGCCACAATTTGTCACAATTAATTTTGATGGAGGATGGATGATAGGCCAATATCCCTATATAAACAAGAATCTTTTTATATAGGGATACTGGTATCATCCGCTCCTCCATCAAATTGTGACAAGCCCGTCTGAACCCGAGCCCGACCCCGACCCGCGTTGATATTATTGTTTGCGAATTTATCTGGTCAAATCAGATTTGATTTGCCTAATTATAATTTGCTAGTCACGTGTAATCTAATCAAATAAGATTTGCACAACACGATGAATTTGACGTCTTGTTCCAAACAGCTGACAAGAAAATACTGTCCCACTTTTCAAAATATTATTTCCCATGAATGGGTTTCAGGTTTCTCTTTCAGTTTTGACATTAATATCAGTTTTTCGACAAAAAATTTGTGAGTCCACCATCTTCAAATCGTATCAAATCGCCTCCGGTGGTGATTTGATATATTTGTGAGTCCACCATCTTCATTCAAATCGTATATACCTTTAAGGAAACATATATTGAGGTGGCGCTAGCGTGAACGGATCGAAAAAAATCTTCAACTAGCAAGTGGCATTTGACAACTAGCAATTGGCAACAAGCCCAACTAGCAAATGGCAACTAGCAACTGGGAACTGGCATGCCGTCTTCCATAGTAGAATTGTCCATTGCACCTATTGTCAGTCATACTCCGTGTCACATGGAAGCGAATGCGTTCACGGCTTTAAACTGATTAAAATCTTTATTTGCCGAAAAAAATGTCTAGCGTGTGAGAATTACAAGTGGAAGGTAAAGGCTACTTCATGTATTTCTAGTCAATGGGGCAAAGCCATTAGGTTAGTATTGACAAGAAGCTCCAACCCGGAGCGCTTCCCTGTTAGCGTCCAAACATTGTGTAGACTCGTTACCGGTCTCTATCTTCATTTTAGACTGGTTGCCAGTCTCTACCTTCTGACTGCGAATGCAGGTGGCGCAGAATTTGACAGGCGACCAGTCTAACGCCACCGCGGAATAACTCTTTGATCTCCTCGGCACCGGGAGGTATCGCCATCTGCTGGCCAATGCCTACAACTATAAGAAAATATTGACATGGCGTCGAGCTGTCAGAATGTTGCAGTCTTTCATTTGGAATAAAAGTGAATTATGAATTAGATCGTATCGTCATATTGGACTAGGATGGCTCTGGTGACAGTCCAGAGGTCACCGAGCCCAAGCAACACGCCAGAATCGGTAAGATTCATTTTAAAATATCGTAGATTTCTATTTCACTTTGAGTTGTGGTGTTGTCTCCCCGACCTCCCCAGTCACGAGTCAGTGGAATGGAAGTGGCTCCAGTCTCTGGCCGGCACGGGCCACACCACTTACTACTGCCACACATTCGCCAGGAGCAGAGCCAAGGAACCAACACACACACATTCGTAACATATAGATTTCAATACACGAAATAGGCTATTTGGCCGGACTATGTCTTTCAACAAGTTCATAAATTTCATGCAGCTTTTGGCCAAAAAACCCACCCTTCTCAATCTCATTTTGATTTTGTCTGCGAGGATCTTTCTGTTATATCTTGTTATGTATCTTTTCAGGATGTGGTCGAATCGTCTTCGGCTGAATTATTGGACAGCCCTCAGGGTAAATCACGAAGGTAAAGCTAATCTAATTCAAATGAAACAAAAAAAAACTCAATATCTTTTACTATGCGTAGATATAGACTAAAGACCCCCTTTCTGCTTATCTATCAAAGCAAGCATCCATTATTAGAATATAAAGGGCGACCCTGGTGAATTCATTATCCGGGTGTTTTTGTTTGTGCGGTAGGCGTACCCCTAGTCTTATAGTATTTATCTGGCATTTGAGGCCTTAATTATAAATTGCCTATGGTATAATGATACAATTGCATTAGGCCTATATGTGGAGGGAACAATATTCGATTATTTGGTATCTGTTTTTCTAGAACGGATCGTTTATCTAATCAAACACTTCATCTCTTGTTAAAATATCAGTAGATACTAGGCCTATACATATCATACCCTACTATTGTGTGTACTATGGAAATCTATGATCCAAATATTCATGAAGGCTAAAATTACATGGTGATTCTTTAATCAATTTATCGACTAATTTCTGGATCAAATACGATGTACTATTATCATGAAAAAAACTGTATATGCGCCAGGAAGAATTTCTGGGTTAAGCCACCTGAAAATGTTAACTACATCTACAACTATGTTAAAACCTGGCTTCGACTGGTATAAAAAACCATTCAGCTGAATTGACACAATACCAATAGTGAAAGGTTTTGTAATTCTTTCACCGGATATCATGGTTACTGCCTGGTTCGTTTGGTACCAAGTTTAGAGGAAGTCTATTGTACTTTTTACCACATTGTGTATAATTCATCATTTGACTCCAATTCGCCTTTTAGGACTATATCGATTTGATATGATTGAAAAGTTTCTCGACAAAGAAGTTTATAGAACTAGCTAGAAATATCAAAATTACTCTATCCCTTACCCTTGATTGTGGTAGGTTGGTGCTACCCAGGAAGCTGTAATAGGGAAGTAATTATGAGATCGATTATATAATTTGATCCATTCTAGGCCTATAGGGGCCTTCATACATACAACATAATACATGTTGTTTTCAATTTTTACAATTAAAAATTAAAAATTGTTCACGTTGGTCCCGTTGTTGACTTTTTATTGATAATGTAAGTGAAAAACCAGTTTTCATTTTGTCAGAATGGGCAAAACAGCCAGGGTACATTATACATTTACAATAAGCCTGTATTTCCGCCAAACACTATTGATTGTATCCGACCTGGTGATGTTTGATACTATTTCTAAATTTGAACTGAGCTAGAACGTCGGACCAGACCCGTGCCAAATTTTAGCGCAGGTCATTTAAATTATTGCGAGTGAATGCTTACTGGTTCTGGAAGTGATTCACTTCGTTTTGTGACAGTATCGAGTGAGTGATTTACATGTGAACGCGATGTCTTATTAAGCAAGGGCCAAATTTGACTCGGGTCTAGTCCGGACCAAATCATCTCCCCGAACAACTCCAGCAAGAGAGAGAGAGTGCGTGTGGTAGTTGATCGGGCTAAAAATACTGTCATGTTTTATGTTCGAACAGGTCAAAAACTGCTTTAAGTAAGCTGAGAAAACTGTGTCATACGGTCAGATTTGTGAACCGACTGCGGTGAGCGGCACGTTCTCTCCTCTAAACCCGTTTCTTTATTTTTATTTCTAAAAAAAACAGACGAATCGTCGACTTTCGACCGTTGACTGAATTATTCATAGATTTATTAATTCGCGAAGCTAGCAACGCGTTAATGCTTTGAGAAAAGCCTCCTCAAAATCCCCTCAGGCAGATCTGGATGGTCTACCAAAACTTTCTTTACAATGAAAATTTGCAGTGCCCCCCCCCTGAGATAGAAAGGATTTGGTGAAAAGGGGCGCAATCTTAGGCTAAACAAGATACCTCATTTCTCCTTATCGACCGGGTCATTTTTTAAACCGCTATGAAATTTGTAATCAGTTCATTCCTATTGCTGCTAGACATGTTTACCCTGATCATTATTTTAAAAAGAAGTAATGTACAGGGTAGATAGGCAGCCGGTCGGGTCAACTTTTAAGCTCAGCAGAAATGAGAAACAAGGTATCAATTGTTCTAGAACAACAGATTTAATTTTGTCAGAAATTCTGAAAAATGGTCGTAAAGGGCGCTTTTGTTAATTTGCTCTTAGAATATTTGGTAAACCCTCAGATCTTGCTTGTGGATGCTCCTTTCACGTCTATCTCGTGTGTTATTCACACTGATTACGTGTGCGACAGTGAGTAAAAGATTCCACTGAAATAATGCATCATCCGTCAACCGTAACAAGTTTCCTGTCATCAAAATAATTTGACGGCGATTTTCTGTAGCATTCGCTCGAATTGCGAGATGCTGACTAAATAATGAAAACTCGTGATTCATTCTCTGTTGATTCGATAGATTCTCTGGAATCAGATTGAGAATCACGCGAGTGTACAGTCGGTGAAGGATAAATCTTTGATTACTCAGTCGATCGGTCGTGTATTTCTACTATCGATACACCATGCATATTAAAATGATCGAATACGATTCTTGAATTCGAAAGGTTTCGTTGTCATCATCTCTTATTTCTACGCGAGATCGTTAAGTGTTTGGATTTGAAGAGTTTCACCACGAAAATACTATTATACGAACCAGCACAAATACATATATAACACTTTATCTATTTCACAGGTGAACAATTTATATTTGTGTAGATAAAATATTTTGATTTATTTAGTTCAAGTGACAATTTTATCTCTTATTCACACATAACGATTTAGTTGGGGATTTTGAATGTCTGATAAATGGATCTGATGATACCCGGGGAGTCTCGAGGGGATGTCTCGTCAGTCAGTCCCGGAATAGGAGATATATTATAGGATTAATAATATGCATGTTTATTGTATAAACATAATTACGATAGATCCCTCATATCTATATTAGCATGTTATATTTGAACACTAGCCTGTGTTGATTTCCTGAAAAACCAGTTCAGTGAGGACAGGAAATTTATCCCCGTAACTCGCTGCAATAGTTACTGAACTTTATTTTCTTATTCTGATAAATGAATATAAATCATTTACATCTTATCAACAAGATTAATGATGTCAGTATACCCGGGTGTAGCTGACCTCGAACCCTCATTCAATCAATCTACAATCAATGATCTCTTTTGTTTCCTTGTCTTGCAACATCTTCTATATTTCATAGTGCTACATTCAGTAGCTACACTCATATAGTGCTTGAATTCTTCCAATAGATGGTTTTCTAGTTTAGATAGATAGTTCGACCTAAAATCTTTAAACTCGATTTCGAGATTTCCAGATCGGGGAGGGAATTTACCGATCAGCTGTTTAAAAAAAAAACATTCCGATCAAAAATTTGATATAATCGCAAACTTTGTACAGTGTGAAATCAATGGTGCTTTGTTTTGATGAATGTCCGATTACATTTGGTTCAAAATCGATACAACAAAGAGATGTTTTCAATAAGTCTTCAAAGTGCATTGTGTATCAATATGAACAAAAAAAAGATAGAAATTCATGATTGTGATGATATTTTTATTGATTTCGATCATGGATATCTTTATTATAATAACATTATTCTAACCAAGCTGACGGTGAATGCATGTTCTTTATTAATCTTTAGTAGTGGTGCTAGTCGCTAACTAACTATACTATTTAAAAAAAATGGCCAGTTTTATTTTGGCTTTGGGCGCTTTTTCATCTAATTTGCACAGCGCAAATAATGCTTGGATAAACCAACTGCTTGCCCTATGATAAAGCCAGCATGTCCCATTAGTGTGTCCCATTGTTTTAAAAGTCATAGAACTCAATTAAAGTTAGATTATGATGTATGTTATGGCTATGATTATTTTCACAGCAAACAGACAAGTGTTTCACCATAAGATGTAAAGCATTATGCTCAGTCTCATGATGATTAATAGTATATACCAGTTGCGTATACCTCAGCAGTGGTAAATCCTCCAGGGGATTAAAGCGTGAAACCTGTTATAACGGTTTTCAGATTTGATCATAAAAGAAACCAATTCAGTTTTTGCGCAGTGACAGCCACTCAATGGTGGATGGATTAGAGCAGGTTTCGATTAAACGTATTCCGGTTTGAGAATATCAATTGCGGCTTGCGAACTCTCTACCGGCCTGCTGTAGAGCGTATTCTGGTCGAAGCAGACGCGCCAAGCAGAAGAGTAGAAACCAATTGAAACCTGCATTATTCTCTGCGCCATTGTTCCATGAAAAAAATATAAAATGCACTGTTCATAGTGATAACATTTTAAGAATAGGACAACAATCACCGGTAGAATTGATAAAATAATGAATATTTATCGTGATAATACCTGATTTGATAACTAGAATATGTTATTTTAGATTTCTAATTCTTGGTTATTTCCTGATTAACATTGCTTTGAAAAATGTAGCCCCAGTTCTTTATCTAAATACTACTCAGATATTGCAGTAGTTTAGATTTCCCCTATGTTTTGTGATACTGGTTTGTCCTATCTCGATGTGTGTTCGTCTCGTTTTTTCTGTTACGTTGATATATTTCAGTTATAAACAATTGCTGTGTATGGAAATTGTCTCGTCAGGAAATACCATATAGCAAAAATATTCAGTAATTTCAGTGTAATACATCTGAATAGGGATAAAGCTGCTTCTGAACTCGCACAAACTAATCCATATCTATAATACACTCACTCTTATATAGCATCAAATATGGCTTGATTTTCACTTTCTGTCTATAATCAACAGAAATGAGGTTTGGGTTTGGAAGAATAGATATCGGGTAATTATTTATTTCTTCAATTCATATTTTCAGCTCGGGGAACTATACAACTATATATATATATATATATTTAATTATTATTTGAAGGATTATTTTACGTTTCGAAATGTTTGAAAAAGCTGTCATTTTCTAAATGATGATTTTTACGTATTTTGAATTACAGCCTGAGTGAGAGTTATTTGACAGTGAAAGGTGCAGCGTTAATTCTACCGCAGTCAGAATGTCACAGACGTATTACAAAAGGAACCCACGCAGGTTTGTTACATCTTTCACAGTACATGAAATCCCGAACCCGGTTCTGCAGTTTTCGCAATTGAAACTTGAATAAAACATTTGAAATTGAAACTGATTTTAATTCAAATTTAGCCTAAGGACTGTGGAACTGGGTCGTATGGTTAGTTACTGAGTAAAATATTGTGATAGGTCATTTCTGATTAGGTAGAATATTTGGTCAGATGATTTTCCAATCTATCAATGTTGTTGTTGTTTGTTTATTCAGGGGATATGCAGAACCACCTGCAGGCCATGTTCCATTTATTGCGGCCTCAAGATACAATCAAACTGGTAGGTCTTTACTTAAAGTCGCTATCAAACTATTTTTGATCAACCATTCACATTGGTGGCTTATGGACCCATGCTTGTTTGACACATGCCACACGTGGCCTGACCAAAAACAACGGGTCAAATTATTCCAAATGAATGTCGACTGGTACTGGAAGTGATTCACCTCACTTGCCATGACAATTTGAGTGAGTGATTTACGTCTTGTCCAAGACTTGTCTAAATCATCTCTTGTGTGATCGCCGATTTTAATTTCATTGATTGATCTATCGGAATATTTGCCCAATCATTCTGTAGTTTGTCATCAGTAAGTTTTAAGTTTATTGTTTTTTAGGCGGTGAAATTAGAGAGTGGAAATCTGGAAGTGAATCGTTATTTAACGGTTGTAACATGTATCGGTCGTCAGGACACTGAGGAATGTTTATTACTCGGTATAGATATCAATGAACGCACGACTATCGGTCTGGTGTTACCGGTATGGGCTGATACTAAAATCAGACTCGACGGAGACGGGTATGACCTACGAAATAATTCTCATTTTACATCTGCAGGAAGCTTTTTCGATACGATTTTAATCTATAAACTTAAGAGAGAAGCCAAAAAGTCACCTTAATTGAGTCTGAACCATTTTCAGTTGAAAAATTCAGATTTTCTGGCTTTCGATTGTCAATTTTCTTTCATATGAACACAGACAGTCGCAATCATGCGTCATAGTAGAAAACTATTGAATATTTCATATTTTCGAGAGATAATTATTGATTAGTTTTCGCTGTATTCAATCGGTATTTAATCGTTTGTGTTGTTGACTTTCAGCGGGTTTATCATCGATATCGAAGAGAAATGTCACATCTTCAAACCGGTATCAGTACAGGCTATGTGGTAAATAACCGTCCATTATATTCGCTACATACAATTTGAGATAATGCTATAACCAGAAACCATCGATTTATTCTCATCAAATTACGCGCGCTGATGATCAGATTGCACAACTGCTCTTTATTTATATTCTAGTCTAGCACCTGTCGGCTTCGAACAACAATACGAGCTTCTTATTATTATTATCACAAGTGAATAGCATATATTTCTTGAAAAATAACGGTTAAAAATTTATATTTGACTCGTTGATATTTTAGGTCGGCGTTACAAAGTTTATATAAGGTCACCGATGTGGCTATGAAGAATTATTACTACCCCGGTGGTCTAACGCACACGTGGATGTGTTATTATGAAAGTCGTATAAAATCCGATCGTGCTTCGATTAATGAATGGCATCTGATGGAAGATGTGACGTCACATCGTTCTGATTCACCTATCTTCTACGGTGAAAGGTAAACTATTGATTATGTGTCTACGTTGATCGGGGAATCGGGAGAGCCTGTTCAACTAGCAGGGTTCCTATGGGTCCTTACATTCCTTAATTACGTGAAAATGTAGGAAATGTACCCTAAGGTTTTGAAAAAAAATTCCTGAAATGTTAAGTTGACTGATCCGTAGAAACCCTGACTATGGTTTGATAAAAACACCTAACAAGATAAAAGTAATTCTTTTCAAACTATTTATTATTGGTCCGTATTGATTAAGGAACTTGGAACCTTTTAAACTAGATTTTCATTCAAACTAGACATTACGTATATACATGATAATTTAGTAGTTTCTGTAAGTTTCAGAGAATATACCAGAGAACAAGATAATTTTATGATAGGTATCGATTACGTGTGTGATGAATTGAGCGCCATGGTTCCTACAGCACTGGGAAATCGGGAGAAATTTGGCAATTTGGCTGTTTGGAAATATTTCAAAATTGGATCGATTGCCCAAAATCAACTTTCTTCAGCAATGTTTCTTGGAAATCACCTCTATCAACCAGACACTTCTAAAATGTTGACGTCCCTGTGGTTTATTACTAGGGAAAGTTGAGAAATATCCCATGAAATACTTGGGAAGAACTTCGAATTCGTGTTACTTCCTTAAATTGATTACCGGTCATTCTTTCAGCGCTGTTACCGACCAAGAGAAACTTCACTGTCTCATCAAGAACAAACTCAGAGAGATTATGTTACAAGTAGATTTAGAAGAGGTCACAAGTAAATACGTAAGTTTACTTTAATTATGAAATACTACCTGTAATTAAGTATAAAATAATAATATAGAATTCATTACAATTACTGATCCATCTCATATTACAGTTAAGACTCAGAGTTGAAGAGGAATTAGGAATGAGTTTGAAGGAATATCGTAGTTATATCGACAATGAAATGCTCATTATTCTCGGACAAATGGATTCGGCCTCTGAAATATTAGACTTTCTGTATCTCGGTTCTGAGTGGAATGCTTCTAATTTGGAAGAACTCAGACAAAGAGGGTAAGAACCAATTCATCTTATGCCTAAACATAGATTTCTAGAATTATCTTGAGTTTTGTTACGACTCAATTATTTTTTTATTTTCAGTATTGGTTATATTTTAAACGTCACTCGTGAAATCGACAATTTCTTTCCTGGAATGTTTGAATATATGAACATTCGTTTGTTCGACGAGAAGGAGTCCGATCTGTTGAAATATTGGGAGAAAACGCACCGTTTTATATCAAGAGCTAGGTATGATATATGAATAATGATACAAAACTACGCTTTGTCGTGATATAGGATAAAAGATATAAGATTGCTCCCACAAATGAGAAAGAAAACCAAATCCAAAATGAGCTGATATTTAATTCAATGTTTTGACTATATCCTATTTGTCATCTCCAGGAATATTTAAGTTAATACAAAATTATGAGATATATACATTCAATCCAGATCGTAGAGACTAATAAATACTTTGTGTTGTGTTTGGGCAATAGGTTTTGGCTGTTCAGTTTGTAAAACGGTGCATGAATGATATTTTTGTAGAGATCGTGGATCTAAATGTCTTGTACATTGTAAGATGGGAATAAGTCGTTCTGCTTCTACTGTAAGTTAGTTTTCTAGTTCCACAGTTCCTCACAACTCAAGAGTTGAAGAAGAACTCATTCTAACTGCTGATTAACTCTGGAACTGGATCTTGTATTTCTTTCGTAGAATTTTTCCGCATTATTCATTTTTGCGTTGCTGGTTTATTTGAATAGGTGATTGCATTCGCGATGAAGGAGTACAGCTGGTCGTTAAAAGAGGCTTTGAAATTTGTGAAGGACAAACGCGGCTGCGTTCGACCTAATCCTGGATTTATGGCTCAACTTGAAACGTATCAGGGTATTCTTGATGCCAGGTACATACAGTAGAACCCAATATTGACTAGAAATAACTAATATTCAGTTTCATTCATATTTTGGATAGATTACTTCTATCCACAATGAGAATTATTTTTAAAAGTTTTACCTATGTCATACATAGTCTAATTTGATTTTGACCTGCTGAAACTTTTTGGATTCAGAGATTTGGAAAATCTATGATCTAAATACTGAATCAATCATCAATGTTACTGTTGTTCGTATGATGCATTTTATTTTCTTATATTGCAGCAATCAGAGGCACAATAAACTGTGGAAATCAATGTCGGATACAGATTTGAATAAAGATCAGGAGGGTGGAGGAATGTTCGGCGATGAAAACGAAACGCCGGAATATACCTTACCATTAACACCGCAACCGGGCAGACGTAGACTTCTGAAACGTCCGAAATCATGGTGTTCAAAACAGGACGGTTCCACTAGTTTTATAGTAGTTACTGATACAATGGGTAAAATTCATTTCTCTGTTTCCCACTCCGAATGAATTTATAGTTGTAAATCTTGTATTGATGCACTAATTGAATTTCAAATTTTGAAAAATCAATCTTTACTTTAATGATTGATGATATCTTAGACTCATCAGTCTATATTCTGTGATATTTCACTTTTTATGCAAAACTTATTTCTGTTCAATATTCAGTAACAATTATTTTCACTTTCACAGATGTTGACGACAATATGGGCGAAGATCTGATCACGTATCACTTTGATACGGCTGGATACACCGACCTACACGGTATCCACGAGGAAGAATTCGACGCTATGGAAGAATGTTATCCGGATATTCCGTCGCCGATGCAGGTCGATCCTCCGGTTTACGCGGACGGCGAGGGCGTCGAATTGATCGCTTATAATAAACTATTAGATCGTTGTTACGCCAAGGCTTTGTTAGAGGCTGTAACTATAGCGACCGGCGGTTCGTCCAGCAGTTCGTCGGAAACGTCCGATATGACGGCAGGGTTTTATAACTGTTTGAGATTACATGACATGGTTTACTCGGAACAATCTGGTGCTATTTATCAACGCGAAGCCGACCAGCAGCTCAGTTTTGTGAAATTACGTCCAGATGGTAGTTGGATCAAAGCGGTTCCGCCTTCACCCGAACCGAGCGTGATGTTTACGATCACCGGTATCGATGGTTCCGTAAGTAACACCGATAATAATAACGCCCGTATCCAGGACGACAACGACGACGACGACGAACTGGATGAAGTGATCACCAGTCACCCGGTCGATTGGAAAGATGAGATCGCTCTCAGCGCGGGAACCGTACGAAAACAAACCAAACACATCGAACAACGTATTAAACAAGTCGATCGTATTCGCACGGAGTCGATGAGTTCAATGGATTCAATGGATGAAACGTGTTCAGATCCGGGAACGATGGAAACAGTTACAGCAGATGATTCACCGCAGTCAACGACTAGTCCAAAAAAACAACAAAATACAACAGATTCACAGCAACAACAACCACAACAACGCGCGTCATCGGTGATTTACGAAACAGAGAATATTCAACTGAGCCCCGGACTCGTTAAACGTACTAAAGATCAGATAGAAAGAAGAAGAGTGTAAGTTAGATGAGCTTTTCTTTACTGATACACGAATGAAAATTATTTTTCTCATAACGAGAGAAATCCCACAATAACGAAGCCAAGATTGAAAAATTCTACAACACGCCTGATGATGGCTAACAGTTGTTAGCTGAAACGTCGCTCCTCAAATATAATCACTCTGATATAGAATTTTTCAATCTTGGTTTCGTTATTGTGGGATTTCTCTTGTTACCATCATACACGGATATTGTGTATCTTCTTGATTTTCCTCATGATTCTCTATTTTCGAAGTATGTCACTTCATGCCTCAATACTGATTTCAAACTCAATCAACTAGTATCCCTCACATATACCTCTCCTTTTAGTTACGATGATGGTCTATAGACTTTTGAATTTTGATTTTGTTTTTAATCTTTTATATAATGGGTTTTCAACCTTATTCTTTATTCCCCACATCTGAGTGTACAGACTATTCTATGTATAGACTATATTTACTCTTTAGATTACATCGATTTAATGCAATTTTTGAATAAGATTTATGTTTTCTTTTCAGAGATGAAAAGGCAGGCGTCGGTCGATCATCGAGTATGCGAGAAAACCGAGTTACGGCAAAAGTTGAAATCGCCAGCAGACGCATGACAACAACCGAACGACCTTCATTCGACGATCAAACCGATAATTTTACCCTCCTCCCCGCTGCCCCCACCGCTGCTGCTGCTGCTGCTGATAGTGATTCTACTGCTGCTGCACAATCATCATCCATCACTGATGACTTCGTGCTCGATCAACGTTCAAGTTCTGACGACGACGATTCAAAATCGGCGCCAACTTCGCCGGTCGTATCGCGGCGTAAAAAACAGAAGACTTCATCCGCACGAACGGACGAAGAGGACAGTTTGATGGTTTATAGAATTGGCGACGCTGAAGTTGTCGTTCACGTCGGGAAAGTGAAACGTCGAACGATGGGTAAGTACGATATCAAACTCGAGTATGAAAGTATCAGGTTTGTGACGATTGTATAAAAACCCACTGTAAGAATGAAAAAAGAGTCCGAAATGTTCCTTTCCTTGAGCGTGTCCTGGTTGAGCTGGTTATTTATTCAGCGTTTCACACATTGAATAAACTACTATACTCAAGGAAACATTTCCTTCTTTTCTAAGTGTGGGATTTTATGTTACCCGATGTATTATATTTTTTACTTCGTATTGTTTCGTTTTTCGATAGATTTCGAGCAGCTTAAACATGACACTGAAACCATGGAATCGGACGATGCAAGTAAACAACAATCGGAAGAAAGCGGCGAAGAGTTCGTCGGAGCAGACGCTAAATTAAGAGAAATCGAGGCTGAATGTCCTCTGATGCCGGGAACCGTTAAACTACAAAAGGAGGTGATTGAGAATCGAATGGTAGGAGAAGGTACATCTGGTTTAACATCGCCAGTCTCGCCGGAATCCGTGCCTTCGCGTGGTTCGATATTTTCACCCGGAAGTCCTATCGAATCGCTACTTATACCCGTGGACGGCGAGCCGGTCGTTACGAATACCGAACAAGGCGGCGGTAGCTCCCCGACGACGAGTAGTTTATTGCTAGTCGATGAATTGCCGAATCCGGGTGTCGTTAGAGAAAAAATGGAAAAGATCGAGAATAAGCGTCAAAGAGTCGGCGACGTTAGTTCGAATCGTATGAGTAAACAGACTTTACAGCTTATATGTGACGTCGGGGAAAGTTTACAGAGCATTCCAAAGGGAGAAGTCGGAGACGACGATGAATTAGTTCGAAAAGGCTTCGTGAAACTGATAACGAAAGCGATTGAATGCACGACGCCCGAAGATGTTCAATCACCGGATGTGGAACCGGAAGAAGAGACGATTCGACGACCGAATTCATTGTCTATAAACACCGTAGATTCGATAGAACGCAGAGCTCATAGCGATAGTAGTGTGACAACTACTCCGGAACTATTAGAACTACCGGCGCGTCCGAGTAGTGACGGGTCCGGCGATCACGCCAAACATTGCGAAAAGGTAGCCGTGAAAAACTTAGTCGGTAAATTCGAGTCTCAAACAGCTTGCAGCGATAGCGCTGCATCGGCCACTGAAAATATGGACACAGAGTATAGAAAGGAGACCTGTAATAGCAGCGCAGAACGTAGTTATTCAACTCCTGTTTCTCCGATGAAAACTAACGAATTATCATCTCGTAAAGTACGTAAACTACACGGCAAAACGCATCCACTTGAGCGATTGAATACAGAACCACAGCTTAAAGGTCCATTCTATAATACTATGTAAACTGTTAGAAATACCGTATTGAATACATGGAAGTCGCTCGCCGTAATCATATCCAATGTTTATACCGGTAAAACTGTTCTAAATTATCCAAATACACAAAATAGATGAATATTCGTATATAAGGTATGCAAAATGTTTTAAACTTGTTTGGATTGTGTTTTGTAATGCGCATGTCTTCAGCACCATATTACTACTCGATATACTAACTAAACGCTGTGTTTGTATGAGTATTTTTATATACGTATTTTGAGGAAGAACTTGACGTATTTTTTCGGTAATTTACAGGAATTTTCGTATCGCTGAGAAATGGATGATGAAGGTTGTAATTTGAATTAGAAACTGCGCGACTGAGCAGGGTTAAAATAACTTCATTAATGATGATAGATTTATAAACATGTATATACCGGTATGAATAATGTATGTACAAGTAGAGTTGATAAATACATTTTGATGTTTGGATGTATGGTATATTTGTTGTGCATGGTATGTACCTCTAATTAACAAGGTTCAAAGTGGGATGTAAATCATTTATTATATTTTCAACATTTGAGTAATGTATGTAGCTGGTATCTTTATTACCATAACCCTTTCAGTGTGTCTACACTGCAGTGCGGTGTTTGAATCGATTTAGCCGGTTAACCGCGTAACCCGGTATTTAAAAATTCTCAAATTATCTCAAGCACTTTCGGGCATTAATTAGTCAGCGATGAAAGAGTTAACTGTCTCTTGTGATACTAAAGTTTCTGATTTTTCGTGAAAATTGATATTCAATAATTTTCAGATGAAACTATTTGTTCTAGAAATCCAGTCGGAATATCAGGCTAAATAGTAGCAAAGCTTCGCTCAGAAAGTTACATAAGGTAATATTTAATATTCCACTGATTATGGTATTCACATAGTCATGCATCTTGAACATTAAAGTATGTGTAAAGATTGATTACTCAAGGCTTTCAGAGACTTTATACAGTCTATTCAATACTAGATTTTAAACCAATTGATCGATAAAATGTGATGTCTTTATATTGGCTTTCCGATATTAAAAATCAAGGCTGCCTAGTTGTATATATGTAGTATGTACTAACTAGCGATTACTCAAGTATGAATCGTAATTTATAACAGATAATTGTATGGTTTAACCACGATATATTTGCTGTATTAACAAGTATTTGTAAATTTGCGCAAGGCTCTTGGACATTCCATGGTAAAGCAGTAGAAACAGACCGATTATTTTCTTTTCAAAGTAGATTTCTTCCACCTATCGAAAATACTGTATATTGGTTGTTGTGATCATGTAAAATGAATTCAGTGAATATGTATGTGCGTGTATCTATTTGTTTGTAGTGATACCTAAACTAAGTGCCTAAAAAACCTGGCTTTTAATAGTGCCTAGCACAATGAGGAATACTTCAATTAAAATCTGTGTCTGAAATGGGAAGATAACTCGATGCTACTATTGTCAAAATCATTATCACGGTCACACCAGACGTGTATATAGTAATTTATGATCATTTGTACATTTTGCCAATTATGATGAAATGCCAAATATTCACTCAGTGGTATTTTACAGAGCATATTTGGTGGTTAATGTATTTGTAGTTTAAAGATTTTGTTTATAGAATGTGCTTCATTTAATTGAAATGTTTGTATATGATTATCATGTGCTACAGATGTTTTTAGCATGTTGTTTTTGAAAGAAATCAGATTTTATCAGAGAATACTCGATCGTTTTCTAGTTCTTCGTATCATTCCATTTCCATGGGCTGAAGATCCATCCATAAACATGTTATCCTCTCACTATGATATGTTCTTAGGATCACATCATTGGGTTTAGGTCTAGGGCGCATGGCTCCATCTAATTTGTTGAAAATTGGATTCCGCAAACATTTTGTTTCATATCACCGAGACCACCTATGACTGACAAAACTATAATTTTTTATGAAACATAATTTCTTTTATTTTAGTCAATGATACGCGAGTGACAACGATATAAGATTATGCTAAAAGGGAAACTTGTGAACTTCATTGAAGTGACTAAGAATTAGGTACAACTAAATATCCGATAAAAGCAAATGTGACCCAGTAATTGTATTTCTGTGTAAACTTCACATACAGTGTGCAACCAATTTTGTGTTAGTAATAAATAAAACAAACATTTGTGCGTAAACAAATGATGCTTGTTGGCACATCATAGCGAAACCAATTTATTAAAACAAAGTCCTAAGATAGAAAGCCACATTATAGTTCGATGTGTCATTTTAGTTTGAATTGGAATGCATATATGAGCCCAATAACAATTGAATTAGATCTAATTATGTGTATAGTACGTATTGAGCAGAACATTATTTTCTCATGAGAAAGTCCCACCCACAAGTCCCTGATCCAGAAAGCTGCCTATATATACCCGGTATATATATATTGTGAAGAACACCTTGTAGCACCATTATAAGATAAAATTCAACTCATTCAAAAAAATTCAACCGTTCATTGTTAAAACATTGAAGTAGTAGTACTTTACTTTGCGCTAGAGTATATAAATTGGGACCTTCAAATGCAGCATGTTTCTAAGCCTTCGAATGTAAATTAAATCAAATGGAGTGAAAATCCTCAGAATCCGTGTCCGAATTCATCAGTGCCATATATTCCGGTGATTTCGATTTTTTCTTCTTGAGGGTCGCCTTTTTATCTTTTATTTTGAGTGATAATTTTGGAAGATACTTTCGTTTACTCTTGAGCACATCTACGAAACAGAAAAAACAAAAGCTATGAACTGGCTACAAAAATAGTTTCAATTGTAGACGTATCAAATTAGATGCCGTTTCTAAAGTGAATAATTTTGGTAAATTTTATACCTGATACACTTAGATTATCAGTTCTCTTATAATCTGGTCGGTCGTGTAACCAGCTCTGTTGATACGGATCTCTCCATGGTTTACTGCAGAATAACGCTATCACCAGCAGACATAGAATGAATCCCAAACAAAGAGCAGCCCATACAGCATCTTTAGACCTACAACATTCAAATACAAATATATTCATGCAGATCCAGTTTCCAGAAATTCCGGGTTGGAGTCCTCAAAGCCGAGTGTTAAGCATTTGAATATTCCTAAATATCGGTTGTTGCAAGGTTTTTTACCTGCGGCCCATCATTTTCTGCACGAAATTATTATCGAGTAGATTCTGTAAGAGTTGATCAATAGTGGAATTAGATATCACAGTAGAAAGTACAGTGGCAGGATGATCAGTAGTCCGGTTGTGTGAGAGATGATCAGTAGTCCGGTTGTGTGATGGATGACCAGCGGTTTGGTTCACCATCTGCGAGGAATGATTGCTAGTCCGGTTTAGTGTCTGTAAGAGATGACCACTGGTCTGGTTGACCAACTGCGAGGGATGACTGCTAGTCTCATTGACTAACTGAAAGAGATGACCAGTGGTCTGGTTGTGTGACAGATGACTGCTAGTCCAGTTGACTGACTGTGAGAGATGACCACTAGTCTGGTTCACGAATTGTGTCATGAGATGACCACTAGTCCGGTTGACAGTTTGAAATGTTGATATGTTCAGATTAGCAGTATTATTATCAATACCATCATTACTTATATTACTAACACTAATACTGTTCGTCACATTCTGAGAATGATATAAATTTGGCACATGCTGATTTGCTCCAAATGAATTTTTAGTTGTTGCGTCTTCATCATCGTCATTAGAAGAATCCAGTTCCTTTTTACTGTCGGCATCAATTATTTCAGTTGGTAGTTTCTTCAGTGTTTTGTTATTTTCAAGAAGCCCGTGAATGTTGTCAACTTGCTGCTTTGCAATATGCGATTTCAAATGATTTTGACGATTGAACTTATTTACACCTTTAGACCTTCCCTGAAACATATAATAAAACAAACTAACAGACCTTGGGTACAAAAATAGGGGCCAAACACAAATCGTTTAAAAAGAATTCTTTCTTAGTATCAGGGATACACTACAATTCACCCCCAAACTTCAATCAAATGAAATATGGTACTCAATTTAGCCCCTAGATATTGGGGCGAAAGTTTTCCTGCGCTTTTGGGTGCTTACATTAAGGATGTTGTAAAAAATGTTAATTTCTTTGAAAAGCAGTGCATTTGACTATCTATTGACTAAATCGAATAAGCCTTGCCGGCCTTAATATATACATGAAATATTTTTGTCCGACATTCGATTCACTGACAGTTCTTCAACTCAAAACAACAAGTTTGGTTGTCACACCTATCTATGGGCTCAACTTGATGAATAAAATCTATAAAGAGCTATCAATATATTCTACGTACATGGTTGAGTGGTTTAGCCAGTGTTAATAAAGGATAAACAAGAAAATAGCTTTTGAAAAGTAAAATATTCGGCTTCATGTTATCATTTTATTTCATATGAGTTAAACTGCAACGTTCCGTGAGAGGTACTGGCCTGTACGGGACAAATGTAGAATTGTAGAATTCTTACATGAAACGTCGATTCCGATGTTAGCGGTTTCGAGTCCCAATATTTCTATGTATTCTGCACTTATTAACGATTATAAATAAATAAATTCAACTATCGATTGTAATTATTACATTTACCATTTGGATTTCATTTATAAATATATAAAGGCCTACCGATAAATTCTTATTGACTGCAGGGCCAGGGGGACATGAGGATATGAATTCACCACCAAGTTTACAGTCCCGTGGGAGAGGACCCGATTTTAAATCAGTGCCCCGTGGGAGCACCCGATTTTAAATACTGTCCAGTAGAAATGAAATATCTCATATTTGTTTACAGTTCTTGTCTTTCCAGAACGAATAGATTTAATGACATCCGAATTTTAAAAAGAACTACCAGTATTTTTGTTTCCTTACAGTACATGCAATGTACTACAAGGCAATCTGTTTTGATCATGGACGAATAATTTGACTAGATTAGTTTCCCAAAATCATAATAAACTCACCAATGTTTTAACTTAAAAAAACCGAATAGTGAGCTCACCGAGTCTGGGGTCTATCAGATACCCTGTAAAGATTGTAACGTGATGTACATCGGTGAAACGGGTCGCAATCTTATTCAGCGTATAAAGGTCACATAGAGTAGATATCCGTAATCAAAAGCCTGAAAGTGGGGATAGCAAATCATGTTTTTACAACCAACCACCAATTTGGCTTTCAGAATTCTAAACTCATTATCCTCATGCTTTCGAAATCCAACTTATCTACCATCTCCAGCCACATAATGAATCATTATCTAGAGATATCAATACTCTCTACTAGATTTTGGTTAATGTCACACTGCGCGATGAATTATCTTATAGTAAACCACCAAGACATGCTGGAATATATTTGAACATATTCAGTTCATTCCCTGGGGTCAGAAAAATGCCTTGATATATGCTTAGGCCAGTAGCCTAGCATCAGACGAGACGGAATAGTACTGCGATTTGAGGATGTGAGAGATACTCGTGGCAGTTTCCCAACAATTCCCTAACTGGATGTCCCTTGATCGAACCATATATTCTCGTACATTAAAGTTAAGTATTTGCAAATTACGATATATTCTTCAATAGAATATTTGATGTAGTTTGATTACAATATTTGATATCAATACAAATAATTATATATCTTATTTCATAAATCTGTCAGAAATCTATAATTTTTCAAACGTGTAAATCAAATTTGAAATCACTGGTTATTTGTCTGAATTTCTACCACAGATTTTTGCACAGAAATATTCACGTATTTCTCGTCCCAGTAAGAGATATATGTAAAAATTCATGGCATAATTACAAACATGGAACTGAAGGAATACATCATGAAGAAATTCTTTCTGTTCCGTGGAGATTGGTAAGAATACGGTAATAGTGGATGGAAGTGTAAATATTGCAAATGCGAGTGAAACTGTTACCAGCATTATTGTCGTACGTTTTGATTTGATAGTTTTCTGATCGGACGAAATCATTTTTGAACCCCTGAATAACTGAACTATTATAACAGAATTTGATGTAATGATTGTAGTTAAGGGCAGGAAATAAACATAGACAACAAATGTCATGAAATATTTAAGTTGTTCAATCAATTTATAGTAACATCCAAAAGCCTGGTCGGAAAAGTATATTGACATAGTTGGTAAAAGATTTAGAAGCAATGCATTCATCCCCATAATAACTAATATAACAATTCTCGCGAATGTAGGTGTGCACACCAAACGAGATGTGAACGGGAAGAGAACAACTGCCGCACGTTCTAGAGATATCGCTACTATTAACCAGGAACTGTTGCAGGACGTAAATGCCATTACAAATTCATAGATTTGACAACTGATCCGTGAATCCATCATGAATATTGCATCATCTTTAACGTGCAAGAGAACAAACTGTAAAACCGGCACCAGCGTAAAATTGATGCAAAACGTACAATCACTGACGGACAAAACGATCAGATAGTTAGCGTAAGATAAACTCCGAAATCTGCGACTTATCATTATCAGGAAAGTAGCCGAATTTCCGAAAGCTCCTAACAGGAACAAGACAGGAAGAGTGGCTAATGAAAGCTTACGGTAGCTACCAGACCTGTTAACTACAGACATCAAGACGATGTAACTGTTATAAGTTCGAACAATCTGCATCTGAGTAGAATTCATGATCAAGTGAGACCGTAGTGAGTGTTGGGCGCGTCTATACTGACGATCTGAGAATATAATGGGACTGGATCCTCTACTCGTATATCGGAAAACTCATTTAGCGTGAAAGAGAAATAACAGAAATAAGGTTTTTTTTATCATATTATCTATTGCTTTTCATTTGTAAAGATCTATCGTTGACAACGAATGGAAATCTAACATGATTAAATCGAATTTATGAAACCTTACATTTGTGAAATACAAATATAACTAAATTAGATATATAAATCTCCAACAAAATGATTCTACATTGCGAAAATTAAACCTCCCAACAGAATAGCAAAAATGCTTGCACTAAAGCAATTCGTTCCCAGAGGACAGGAAAATATCAGGAACTCGTTCATGCAGTATAATGTACAGTGAACCCCCGATATACCGCCCTCCCATTTACCGCCACCCCCGCCTGCCGCCAGGTTTTCTCAATGTACATTCTCTATACAAATACTAAAACACCCCGATATATCACCAAACTCTCTATCGTTCTGCACCGATGTGGGCGGTATATCGGTGGTTGAATTTTAGTAACTTCCGAAGAACTGTTCAAAACTTGGTTCTTTGAAGCGGTGGACCTGAAAATTGGAATTGGCTCTTAATTTGAAAAAGGTAGATTTAAAAATACGAGAGCTGCAAGCGGGAAGCATTGGTGGGGCTCTGATGGCCCTAAAACAGAAAATCAAAAATGGACTTTTGGTCCTTTATTTTGATTTATATTTTGTGTTCGTAAAATGATCTTCGCAAAAATGGTTTTAAGACTTTTCGGAGGGCACATTCAATTTGCCCTAAATCCGTCCTTGAAATTGAAACTCTATTTATTTCTTACCGCCATAGTTCAAAAACCTAATATCCATCGTCAGCATTTCCTGCACGTTGGACTATGAATAATCATAGAACTCGAGTTCTATGGAATAATCCATGGTCAAACTTAGAAGAATCAATGGTTATTTGTCTGTATTCCTACAGCAGATTTTCGCATAGAAATATTCACGTATTTCTCGTCCCAATAAAAGATATATGTAGAAATTAATGACATAGTTACAGCATTGGAATTGAGTGAAAATATCATATAGAAAATCTCTCTGTTCCGTAGATATTGTCAAGAACGAAGTAATTGTGGTCGGAAAGGTAAATATTGCAAATGCGAGTGAAACTGTTACAAGCATTATTGTCGTACGTTTTGATTTTGCCGTTTTCTTATCGGACGTAACCATTTTTGAACCTCTGAATAACTGAAATATTATAGCGGAATTTGATGTTATAATGAACGTCAAAGGAAGAAGATTAACGTGGATGACAATAATGATGAAAAACGTTAATTGGTCAAATAATTCATAAAAACATCCGAAAAACTCATCAGGAAAATGAATCGATACAGTAGGAATAAGATAAAGAAACAAACCATTCACTCCAATAATTAACGATGTAGAAATTCTTGCGAATTTCGGTGTACATATCAAACGAGATGTGAACGGGAAGAGAACAACTGCCGCACGTTCTAGAGATATCGCTACTATTAACCATGAACTAGTACAGGCTGCCAGTGCCATTATAAATTCATGGATTTTACAACTGATGAGTGAATTCATCAGGAATATTGGGCCGATATCCACATTCAAGAGAACAAACTGTAAGACAGGCATCAAAGTTAGATTTATGCAGTACATAAGATCACCGAGACATAAAACGATGAGATAGTTGATAAACTGCGGAATCTGCGACTTGTCATAATCAGGAAAGTAGCTGAATTTCCGAAGGCTCCTAACATAAATAAGATAAGCAGAATGACCAATGAAAGTGTACGGTAGCTTCCCGACTTGTTTGCTAAAGACATGAGAACGATGTAACTACTATATGTTCGACCAATCTTTGAGTAAAATTCATGATTGCACAGGATCAAAATGCGCCGTGTGCAGAGCTGGCTCCTCGAATATTGGAAAATTAATTTTAAGTGATAGAAATCCACATAGATGTTATCGCCGAGTACATTTATTATTCATTTGTAAGATATGGTATTATCGACACGCTGCTCCGCTTGTTCATATTAATAATCAATTCTTTGAAAGTTATCACAAAAGTCTGATTCATCAAATTTGTGAATGTTTTGTAAAGAAATCAAATGAAACGAAATGAAATAATTGATTGCTATCATGGACGTAGTCCGGTCTGATTTAAAGTGTGTAGTCTTTCACCCAGAGAACAACCAGAGAAAATTGAGAAGAGATCTAGCCCACAGGTTCAGTAGTGTTGATTGTACTATAAAATATTCTATTCTATTGATTTCCTGACGGTGTTTAGTATAAGCCGTGAGTTCATGGCGGTGCCAGCGGTCATCCCTGACGGTTTCTGACGGTTCCTAGCGGTGTCTGACGGTATTTAGTATGACCGATCAGCCGTGACCGTGATCCGTAGATCAGGAACATGCTAATGGCTCAAGGTCGTTGAGCTGACAATCTGCAAAAATGAGATTACCCCCATTACCAACTATCAAAGACATTATTAGAGTGTACAAATTGAGAGCCAGAAAACAACTCTCTCAGAATTTCATCCTCAATGAAAGAATTAACAAAAAAATTGTGAAAGCAGCTGGTGACATAAGTGGGCATCATGTATGTGAAGTCGGACCTGGTCCAGGTGGGATCACCAGAGCTATACTACAGGCTGGTGCTAAACATGTGTGCGTCATCGAAAAGGATCCTAGATTTCAACCATCACTCGAGGTAAATCTGTTGGTTACAGAATGAAAATAATTCATGTATTAGAACTTTGTTTAATTCTGAATTTTCATTTATTTCACAGTTGCTGAAAGAAGCGTGCCCAGTCCCGTTAGATATTAATATCGGCGATGTCTTGAGATTCAATATGGTCGACTTGTTTCCAAAAGAGTTGTCTAAACCCTGGCACGATGAAAGTCCAGATATTCACATAATCGGTAATCTGCCGTTCAGCGTGTCGACGCCACTCATTATAAAATGGTTAGAAGCAATCGCTGCGCAGACCGGCGCGTGGTCATACGGACGAACTAAACTAACCCTGACTTTCCAGAAAGAAGTAACTGAAAGGATGGTCGCTGGACCGAATAATATTCAACGCTCGCGTTTATCGATTATGTGTCAGAATTACTGTAAAGTTTACCGCAAGTTTGTGTTAGCAGGTACACAATTAGATTTGATAATATCTAGAATTGCTGCGTTAAATTTAAGCACATTCCTTATTTACTTTTTATTCATCATAAATTATTGAATTTCTCTGAGTATAGGATATAAGAGAATACCAACTTTTGAAAGACAAACTATGAAAGTTATTTTAACAGGTCAACTGATTTTAAACTGATCTACATTTCACCTAAATCAGTATTGAAAATAGCTCGTTGAAAATTACTTTCATAATTTTCATTGGATTCTGGGTTTGCAGATAAACAGTCGCTTCTAAGTATCACTGCTTGAAAATGAAACAAATTAACATTTCAAGTTTTCATGATTTCTTCAAGTTTTTACTAATTCTACGTGCGTTCAATTTGTTATTATAGGTTCTGTATTTGTACCTCCACCCGATGTAGATGTCGGTGTTGTCCACTTCGTTCCTCGTGTGGAACCACAGATTAAAGTACCTTTTAAGATCCTTGAGAAAGTTGTTCGTCTTGTGTTCCAACATCGTAATAAAACATTTAAGAATGCTTGCGAGTAAGTAGCTATTTCATCATTAGTTACTTTTTGGGAATATTTGAAGCATATTCAACTTTGTTTTCCAGGTGTCCATCATAGTGTCTTGTTTTTAGTTAAATATGTCTGTTATCTTCTTTTCAGGTTATTTTTTCCGCCCAATAGACCAGAACTTATGGAAGAACTAGTCATGAAATGTAAAATACCGTTAGAAGCACGTTCTCGCGAATTGACTATGGATGATTTTAATCGACTGTGTTCTGTGTACGAAGATATCTGTGGCCACGATACTGAATTATTGGATTACAACTTCCGCAGTAAATCGGACATTGAAAGCTGGCGAAATCGCAAAAAGATTTGGAGAGACTTCTACGAGAAATCAGAAAACTCTTCTACGGATAGTAATTCAGAAATCGAAGAACTTTTCGAAAAGTACATATCCGACATGAAAAAAGCACAACCAAAAAGTAGACCGGAGGGATTTAAAGAGAAAACCAGATGAAATTCATTATTACGCGTTCTATTAAACTGTATTAAAACTAAACACTTTCATACCTAACTATGTCTTAGATCTCTTCATTCATTTAGCAAATTGGGTCAAGTTGTCCTAATTTGATGGCATAGCTATTCATAATAATCATACACAACTATTAATAATATTCCTTTTATAAACTATTTATTAAACCAACTATAGACGAACTACAATATTAGCATACATTTACATGTATATAAAGGAACAAAGCAACTATTAGAGTACATCGATGATCTCAAACATATTCGGTGGACGGAGTTGACATCTACTATAGACTGATTATTGGAATGAGTAACTCGGATTAGGTGTTGAACCGCACCACTGACCAATGAACTTCAAGACATCTTGCAGTTCGGGGCTATGTGACATCTGAAATTGAAAAGGTTGATGTGTCATGAAGCTATATCAAATACTCGCATTTATTTGATCGGATTTATTGAGAAGGAATAATTACCTTGGTTGCCATCAGTATCTTATTCCAGTCATCTTTATTCGCTACCTTTCCTGGACGTTTGAATTCCAGTTTATTTCTCAATACGGGATAACCTAAAATTACAAACATCGGAACATTTTACGCTGATCGAAGTTGAAAAAAATCCGAAATGTGATCGAAAGTGTACAGACCAGTAATAACGCAAGGCAGTGAACGAATGCCTGTACTGCTAGCTACTAGTGATGCTTCGTACGTATCTCTCTCATCACTCGGTAAAATCTGTTCAACTTTCTGATCCATTGATACCGCTAAAACCCATTCTTTTAAATCTTCATGTTCGCTTTCCTAGAAATATAATCATTATTCTTAAGTCAGTAGTGATGAAATTGTAAGATTTTCACTGATGGACCGGGTACTTACCGAGAGGTGGGCTTTTTCAGGAAGTGGTATTTCAAATGGTATATCTGTATCCTGGAAGTCACTATTGTCCACTAGGTCCATTGATCCTTCTTCTATAGCCTAAAACAGAGCAAACTCATGTTTTTATTCAGTCGGGTTTTAATTCGAATTCTAGATTGTAGCAGTTTTTTTGCCTTTTAGTTCAATTTTATCAAATTTTCTACCGCTAGCATTCCCTAGGAGTGCTAGTGTATTCAAATGACTGTAAGACATCTCTGAGCAGCCAGGTTTGACTAGTTTATCGCCATCTAATGGAAATTAAAGTTGTGAGTTATCAGTCACGTGTCA
Organism: Tubulanus polymorphus; assembly: GCF_964204645.1. NCBI lineage: Eukaryota > Metazoa > Nemertea > Palaeonemertea > Tubulaniformes > Tubulanidae > Tubulanus > Tubulanus polymorphus. The sequence continues at coordinate 1,665,492 of NC_134026.1, forward strand.
TTGACAACAGCCAAACCTAACGGATAACCTATTTGTGACAGTGTTAAGTAGCTTACTGAGATGAATGAATAATCTTACCTCAACAAGATCCAAATACCGATTCAAAAACACAAACGCCATATTTTCCCATCCGATGTTCTATAAGATCAGAAATTTTCATTAATAAAAAATTGAAAACTTTACATAATCTTGAAAATCACTTATGAAAAGAAATTGCTGAACATACCTTACACATTGTACCAGCCTCGTAGAAAGCCTTATCAGCAGGTATTATATCGGTATGCCTTAATAAAGCCACCGATAATTTGGCCGCCACGTTGTCTAATGACTGTTGACCCATCGTCGCCGAGCGTATAGCGTAGTAATGCGCAATGAGCAACATTGTTTCAAACTCTTCGTGTAGAGGGGTGTTTGCATCTGGCGATTTCACTAAATTCTCGCACTACAAAAGCAACGGGTTATTAATAAATTCTGATGAAACTCGTAGCGAGTTGTGAAGCCTATGACCAACATTGATTTACGTACCAGATCACAAAGCATGTCTCGAAGATCAGCCCAGACACGATAGGCCTCGGAACGATTGAGGTTCTTAGTGCACAATACATCGGAAACAATTCTTTTATAGATATTGAAATTCTACAAAATAAATAGGAATAAGTTTCATATAAAGAAAAGAATTCTAGTCGATCTTCCATCAATGATTAGACAGCGTGTACCTGTTTGTTAGCCGGTGCGCCATGTTTCACATATAGATCTAATGCAGCATTAGTTCGATCTTCTTTGATCAGATTTGTCGCGTACAACGCTACGTACTTGTGTAACACTTTATAATTCTACAAATCGAGAACAAAATGTTGAGTTCATTTCAATAACCGACCAATTACTGATTAACAGCTGTTTACTGAATTTCAGTGAAGCAGAAAGTTATACGGTATTCCCCAAGACAGGTAAGTTTGTATTCTATCTACCTGCTGTTCAGCGACTTCAAGACATTTCTCCCATTGTCCACGCTCGACGTACATATCCAGCGCTGAGATCACATCAACATTCACCAACTTAATGAATAGAAAGTACAGATAAGGTATTTAAAACAATAATATCTGAGCATGCTTTCAGTGATTGTTTACTTACAGCCTCTGCTTTGCCCTGGTTTCTCAGATATTCCTTGTATTTCTCATCCACATAGCTCTCATACCTGTAATAAATAAAAATATTTCCTGTCAGTAATAATCATATTTCTTCTCTACTCTTTCACGTCTTCTCGTGCTTGTAAAAAAAAAAATATCAAACACTGTTCTTTACTTGTTCATTTCATACCTCGGTTCAAGTTCTTTAGCCACTTTTTTAGCTTTATTCCACTCCTCACCGTCCATAAATGTATCAATCGCTTCTTTGATCAGATCAACGCTAAGATATAATTCAGCTGCCTGAAATTGAAGAAACCCAAGTCATTCAAAGTCAACCTGATTGATAGTTTTCCAGAGCCTGGGTATGTTATATACTTACTGCTGTGTATTTCTTTATTTCTGAAAGTCTAGGACAAACAACTTGTATGATGTCAACAGCTTTCTCCTGAACTAAGAACTTTGCTCCTAACTCACCAGCCTAAAACGAATAAAGGGAAAGCATTTTTAAGAATATTTCAATTTTACATTTTTGAATAATTGGCGAGTTGGTGTATCATACCTTAATCCAGCATTTTTCCAGTATGCTTGTATCTGAAGTGTGTTTTGGAGTAACTTTCATGTAGCAATCAATAGCACGGACGTATTCACCAGATGATTCCCATTCGCGAGCTTGTTGTACCAAAGCATCAGCTCCCCTATACACAATCATATCACATTATAATGAACTTAACGCACTTATTAAGATTTAAAACCCACTACATTCAAATCTAAATGATTGAAAAGGAAATTCATTTATGAAGAATGAAAATCAAAAGTTAAAAGACGCAGCAATTCAATTTTTTTTAGCAAAAGTTAAAAGTCATGTCTAATAGCGGGGTTTCAATCATCCATTCTCCATGTCTAAATGAAGTAATCATATTTAATTGAAAATCAGCATTTTTAGATCAGTTATATTTATTTACCTGGTTGATTTGTCCATCATTTCTCTATCGTATTCATCCTGTAGAATCTGCAGTTTATGTGGTATATACTCCTTACATACGCGTAACGCATCCTGCCACATTCCTGCATCCTACAAACAATTACATAACATCATTTATGTCAATTCACTTCAGTTACAAAACAGAAAGGGGTCCTTTATAATGTACCGGTATGTATGTATGTATGCATGTAAATTTTGCTAATATTCAACTCCATTAACCGATATACGCGATCTAAGTATCCCTTTGGATGCAGACCCGTAAGCATTTTATGATCACTCACTCTGTAATATTTGATGGCTAATTCAGGTCGCTGAGCTCTCAGTAGATACGATTCAGCCTTCTGGAATTCTTTCTCTTCGAACGCGTATCGAGCTTGTCCTACGAGAACATCACCCACAGAATCAGGATCATGTTCCTCTGCTACTCTCTGAGCTGAATCCCAGTCTTGATTGTGGACGTACCTAAAAAGTAAATCGGCTTAACTTTCAAGACCCTTTCAATGGTGAATATGTCTACAATTTGAGATGAGTGAAAATTGTAATAAGCTTAAAGGACAAGACAATGTCTTTGTATTTACTTACATTAGAACTGCTTCTTTTGGTCGACTGCCTTTGATAAACTGAGCTTCTGCCTCCTTGAATTTGCCTTCATCTTCCAGATACATCGCAAACTTTAAGTGAATATCAGGCATTTTGTTCTTCATTGCCGTCCGAGCCAAATCAAAGGCAAATTCAAACGTACTGAAACAAAAGGACAAATTGTTTCAACGACTGACTATATCATGAGTAACACTTTTACTAACGATGTGAGAGTTTTAAAATACCAGTTCTCTGTAGCATAATCTATAGCAGCTTCGAGTAAACCAAACTTAGTTAATAGTTTTACAGCAGAATCTCCACCAAGACTTTTTGCCCATAGATAAGCCACTTGTTTGGAAGCGTTTGCACCTCCGTGCGCTTTAGCGACCTAAATTCACAAAGTAACAGTACATGAGAAATATGGGTGTTAAAATAATGCAGTTCATTATGGATATTGTTTATACATGGTACAATAACCACACTCAAACGTGGTGAACAGATGATAAGATAAAAACCCACTATTTACAAATTAAAAGAATTCTAAAATTGCGAATTTATTTATTGAAACAATCTAAAATATAAGAACACAATGTTTCGATCTCACACTAGAGATCATCGTCAGGTGGATCATCGTCGTGTCCTTATATTTTAGATTGTTGCAATTAGTAAATTCTCGATTTTAGATTTCTTTTAATTTTTGAATAGTGGGTTTTTATCTTATCATTGTTTATACATACTCGGTACGATTCATCCCACATATCTGCGTTCCGGTACATATTCACCGCTCCCTTCCAATCTTTAGCTTCCATGAAGTGATGTTCAGCTTGGCGCATATTGCCTTCATTCATTAACGCCTAAAATTGATTAATTAATATTTGAAGATTTGCAAGTCTTTGATCTTTAAACGAAATGAGCTTAGCCTGGTCTTAAAAGTCAGGATATTCAAAACTGATTAGAAGTATTGTAAATAATGTACAAACATGAGCGAGATGTATATGAGTATCAGACAGTAGATCGGGATGATGCTGCTTCACGAGGCGAATCATGTCCGAATACATTTTCTCTTTCTTGTACATCGTTATAGCTAAATCGGGTTCCTCCACAGCAACGAATAATCTACAAATACAAAACAATTCATGAATAGTTTCTAATATTTGCTTAACTATAAAAACATGGAAAGAATGTTAGCTGCAAAGACGAACCTCTCAGCTTCCTTAAATTTGCCTTGCGATTCTAGTTGTCGAGCCTGAGCGATGTACATATTTGAGACATCATCCATTTTCATACAAGACGAGGCTAATCTATGAGCGTCTTCCCATCTACCGGCACTGTTATACATATCTATAGCTTCCCGCGTACAATCACACGCGATGTAATATCGTTCAGCTCTCTGTTTGTATAAATATAAATACAACAAAATAGTAGAAACATGGGTGAATTCAGCCTACTGCCGTTACCGCTTAAGTGCGATACTCGTGGATAAACAAAGCTCAAATATGAGAGGATCCCCTTATTTCTGATGTGTAGAAAATCAAATTTTCCACAAATGTTCAGATTGCATCTGGCAGTAAAATTTTAAAACCCCACAACTGAACTGTACTCATGACTAGAGGCTGGATACGTCCCTGAGAAATTGAAATCACAATACATTCTTCGATTGAATATACAATATATACCTCGTATTCACCAACAGATGCGTAGTGACTAGCGATTTTACGGTAGTATTTTACGGCCCAATTCGCGTCTTGTTGTAACTCTAATATTTGAACTGCTTTGTGCCACTGACGGGACGTTATAGCCGCTTCTACTGCCTTCTGGTTCGCTCTATTCATCAAAATAATAACATGTTTATTATATCGAGTGGGCATTCATCGAAAATACATCGTATTCTCATCTTAAATGAAACGTACCCAGCTTCGATGAAGTGATTTATAGCGGCATCGAGTTGTTTTGATGAAACCAAGAAATCTCCCCATTCTTCTTCCAGTTTCACTACATCAGCCGGGAATGCGTACCGTGCCATTTCAACAGCTTGAATATAATGAGAAATTTATATCAGACTACGCCTCAACTCTGAGAATTTAGATCATTGGTTGAGATAATTGCAATAGTTACCTCTTCTGTAGGCTTTGCCTTTCCTGTAGCATTCCATAGCTCGAGCACTATTACGAATCTTTTCAAATAAATCGCCGGCCTAATAAAAAGATTTCATTTAATTACTGAAAACATCACTTAATACGAGATAAAACCTTGAATGAAGTTATGAACTTACTCTCTCGTAGAATTCTCCCTTCAATAGAGCTGATGCAACACGATTGATAAGTTCCGAATTGTTCATTAATTCCTGAAAATATGGAACGGCAATATCTTCTAAGTATAAATCAATACTATTGATTATTACGTCATATGGCTGTGTAGCTTTGAGCGCAATACCATTGTTGTACAATGGTTTGGTAAAAGAGTTCTGAACATTATGGAAATATGATAGTAGTCATTTATAAATGCCAGGACTCAGAACAGATCCCAGGACACGCCCCAATAACATGCATACAACCACACAAACCTCGTGACTGGTAGCAACTCGTGCAGCTCTAGCCGGTAAACCTGCTTTCAAATACAGATTAATAGCAGCCATGAAATCATCCTCTTGTTCTTTGACCTCTCCGGCTTTCTCTTCCTGTCCTGTTTCGAGTAACCACTGGTAATAATGACGTTTCAGATTCTCTAACTCGGGATGAGCCTGTAATCATTCATACAGAGAGTCTATAAACTCCAGAGTGTTCACAAAATATTACAACAACTAGAAACTAAATTCTATTACCTTCAATTCAGCGACGACAATAGCATTTTCCCATTTATGTAATTCTTGATACATTTCCATAGCTTCGTCAATGTTATTCTATACAAAACAAAAATTTGAACATTGCTTTTGATTTGATTTTAACAAATCTTTAAAAGACATAGTGCCTAAAACGGTACCTGTTCCAGGTAGATCCCTTCGGCTTGTTTGAACTTCTTATCCAAAATAGCCATTCGCGCCCGTACTTTATAATGATCAAAACCATTACCTCCCATAGTTTTTGCTGCTTCAGCCGCTATTTTGTTAGTTTCCTGAAGATACTTAGCTTTGCTTACGTCACCCAGCGCCGCGAAACACCTGAATCAAACACGCATCGGTTGAGCATTTTTGCAAGAAAAAATTATTCAAATTTGACTTATAAACGATACAAACCTTTCAGCAATGTGTAACTGCTGCGATTCCAGAGATAATTTACTCAACGTTTTCCACATGGCTTCGGTTTCCGGTGACATTTCCAATGTTTCCAAGAACGCGACAGCTCTTTAAGAAAAAGAAATTGCTAGTTCTCCGCGCAGGAAAAAATGTTTCATTTAGATATTTCAGGATATCACAAACCTAGCATAATCCCCGTCATCGATGGCCGTACCAAACTCAATCAGTCCTTCGTCTAATGTGTATGATACAGTCTGTACACCTTCGTTTACTATCACATCCGTTTTACCTTCATTTCTCTCTATTCCCATTACTTCTCCCTATAATAGAATCAATTCTTAATGCTTGATATAGACTGATGAAACTTTAACTCTTTCCCTCATTTATAAATTCCCTAGCTTTCCCTGAGTGAATCTGTGGCAGGTGAATGGAGAAATTTCTTCGGTTAAAATTTCATGATTCATTGCTTTTTCACGAATTACCGGTATGTATTGATAAAGAAATATATCTAATTCCCTAAGTTTCAGGTTTTTTGGCAGATTTTTCTGACTCCCAGTGGCTGACCTGTCTTTGACTTTATGATGAACTCTACATTAAACTGACCTTCATAGGAAACATGGTCACACGTTCTGGAGCATCGATATTATACCAGACGCACAGATTATCTCTATTCTGTGCTACGACTACATCACTACCAGGAATCCACTGTACGTATGTGCAATAGTTCAGAATGGTCGTCTTTCCTTCGGTAGTTATATCGTAGAGATGTAACTGAAATGCGTATAAAAACACAGCTAGAAACATATAGACTATATATTTGTGTTGATGTTTCTCAGTAAGTTCCAGTCATTCTTACCCTCAGCCTTTTATCACGGAATAACAATTTCTGCCCGGTTTCGTTCAGTTCTAACCAGTCGATCTTCGAATCATGAGAAATTTGGCCCAAATTCATACCAGACATCAAATCAACTATCAAATAAATTGAGATATCGAAATAAACAATTGAAATGTGATATTCTAGTGATACTGTGCAGCAGTTTCGAAACACTTACTGATAGCGATAGTCTTCAAATCAATCAAATAAGCGAGTTTCTTGTTCATATCGACATCTTTTTGCTTTCTTTCGTTCAAACGCACACTAGTAACACAATCACTACGATTAGATTCTGTACATCTATAAAATCATGTACAATATGAGAATGATTTTACCTGATGAGGTGAGGATTTGTGAATTCTGTTCGGACGCAACCGAGAACTTCGTTAGTCCCGTATTCGACTAATGACATTTCACCAGCGTTTGAAATAAGACACACCTATAAACAGTAGAATATTATTAATCATCAGATTGTAAACACAGGTCGACATTAATTTCAAGACAATGATTCGACTTACATTGTCGTATTCGAATATGTAATCTTCATTACCGCCGGATTGCCAGGGAACTTCAGACAGTCTGTTCTCAACGAGATCTCCTAACATCAGCGTATCCGATGTATGAGCCACTAAATATCGATCATTGCCTTTTATTTTCACCTCGTCGATTTCATATCCGTAATAAGATTTCAGTACAACTCGGGTTCCAGTCGATAAATTCTTTACGATCACCTACAGTAAATACATACACTTACAGTAGAATTACCTGTACTACATTCAGACTCAGATCATATAATTATAACACCCTAAATACAGATTTATAAGATTCGAAGTGAAATCTATTATTCAAGAATTCAAAATGAAAATTAAGACACTTAACTCTAATTCAGACTTATCTAGAGACCATTGTCAGGTATGTCAATAATGGGTGACTTGATGTCAGTTGTGACCTCCATCTTCCGTAAGTTATTTGTCAATTTTCAGTGAGAAAGATTTTCGATTTGATTGTGTAACTATGTAACTACCTGACTCAATCCGACGTAAGTCATTTCAAATTTGTTCTTATAAATGGCTCTCTTCAGACAGCAGTCGAACAGCTCGACGCCACCGCACAACGTACCCTGAAATATCAATCATAGAATTCACTGATTGTTTGAATCAACGCGAACAAAACTATATTATACTTACAGCGGTTAATCTGGATCCATCACGTTTCCACGCCATAGCAGTAATCGTATACAAATTTGGAATGTCTTTTGATTTTGCTTCGTCCCAACAGCCTTTACGTGGACTCCAATTAAACACTCGTAGCCTGGATAAAATACACCAGATAGATGTGTAATCGATCAATACCCTGATCAAAAGACAGTTCTCGTCTATCGTCAGAAGATAAGCTGTACGTAACATCTTTTTATCCCATAAAATATGACATTTACTCCAAAAGAGAACTGACTAGGAATTGTTTAACTGTTCTAGTGACTCTTTTGAAGTGAAATGCTACATACCTATCAAAACTGCCGACTACTATAGACTGACCACTAGGACTACAGACAGCTATAGTGAACTCGTGTTCGTCGTCATCGCGACTATAATCGAACTGTTGTAAAACACGACCCTCTCGAGTGTACGCGTAAATACGTTTATCACAACCAGCCGCGAGTATTGAATTAGTCGCCCAACCTAAAGCATACGGTGGACATGGATGCGTGCAGATCTTACCCTAGATAATGAAAAATTAATTTTATGAAGTCAACCGTTTTTATTAAGTTCACACTATTAGACCTGACTTTCTGGTATTTCCATTTCTGAGTAGTTTTCACCACACAAATCAATAGAATTACAAGGAATGATTTTTCACTGGAGCAGACCTGACTATCTGGTATTTCCATTTACAAGTATTTTTACCACTTATGGCAGTAATTTGTCACAAAAATATTAATCTGATCGAAAATTAACTAGAAATTATTCTGATTTTGAGAGTATTTTGATAATTTTGGGAGTAAATGAACTCTTAAAAGAGTAAAAACCACTTCTCTCAGATAGTAATGGTATTCAGGGCTTCTCTTAAAGATAAAACCATGATGCAACGATGGCTTAAATTCAAGACCGATCTAAGACCATCCTAGTCCTGAACTTAAAGTTCAAGATCACTTTTGACCATGACTGTACAAGACTGGCCGAGACTTGCAGAAAAATCTAAAATGTACCTGCGCATCGCCAGAGCCTTCATCATCGAAAAAATATCGTACAATATTTCCGTTTGCGTGACCAGACAAGAATCCTTTACCAGACGGACTAAAAATAGAGGAATATGGATCGTTATATTTCTCATTATTTCGAATATTAAGTGCCATAAATTTGGATTTAAAACTGACTTAGAAGTCAACGAAACGACGTATGAATCAGCGCTGTATAATGTCGATGATTTGTTCGTTTTTGTATTCGCAGCTCGAACCTGAAACATAAATAAACTCATTGATTGATATTCGGACAAATTCAATAGAATTTCATTAATGAAGAAGTGATTATTAGAGGAATTTACCTTTCCATCCGATAAGCCAATAATGATCGGCTGATCGAGAGGCCATATCATACAGGTTACTGCACTTTGTAGGACAAACTTATTACATATGGTTTTCTTGTCGCCCCTGCAGAAAAAAAAATTAAGTTTTCTAGTTTTAGAAGCATTAAGTGTAACATTGTAAAGAATTTTCTTTTTTTTTTCTAACTTACCATTCGTCGCCAATTTTGTAGACAAAAACGATATTATCAGTTTGTCCAACCGCAACTTTAGTCGAATCACTGGAGAAAGCCAAACCTTTAACTATATAACTCTTCTTTCCATACTACAGAATAATTATTACACATAAAAAACATTTGACAATTAGAATCTAGGCTAAAATAGAACTCATGATATAGATTCGATATCACAGCCAAAATATAGATTAATATACAGAGAGTAGAATTGATGGGTCAAACTTATGGCGAGACTGACCTTTGCATCAGCAGGTTTTGTCGAAAACTTGTCACGTTTTTCTCCGTTTTCATCATACATTAGTATTACCCTATCGGCCGTACAAACTGCAAGCTTTAGATTGTTCGGCGCCCAGGCCATAGCAGTAATCTTCATAGCACCATCCTGAATTGCAAAATCGTATCATTGGATAATACAACATACAGATGATACTCTGGTAAGTAAGTGTCTGTCGGCGCAGTGTCAGAAGCTGGAGTGAGTTGAAGAAGTGAAAGAAGGGTTTATCATCATAGATTATTTCATACAGGACTATTTGGAATAGAATCTTTACCTGTGGTGGAAGAAGTGTTTTCATATGCTTCAGCTGCATCATGAAGTTTCAATTGAAAACCAAATTGACAGAAATTACGCGAATTTTACGAAAAAAATGACATTTGTTTACACTGGTTACTTCACTCAGGAATTTCTGCGTTCAAGCGCCGTCTATGCAGCAATACAGAGGGCGCCACAGTACGGAATAGTTTTGTCCGGTCAATTAAACTGACTTTGTTCTGAAACGGGGTTTCTTGTTATATTATTGATGAATTAAATTTCAAGCGTGGCAAAGTGTTCTTCCAGTTTAATTCTAATACTTTGAATTGTTTTTGAAAAAAAATTTTCATCAGGACTCGAATCCATATTCCGTGTGAGCGACTGCACGCGCCTCTACGTCATTGCAGCCCCTGCCGAGCGTGTGACTTCATTGATTGGTCAAAAGTTTGAACTCCGTCGCTAAATTTTGTGACGTCACTCTTTGGCCCCAAAATAAGCAAAGCATGAACATTTAATGGTGGTACTTAATAGCTATAAGTCTTTATTCATTTGTATCTCTATCAATCGTATCATGAAGAAAAATGATTAATTTCTTATTGGTGGAATATAGAGCGATATGAAAAATTTAAACTTGAGTTAACAAGATGTGTGATTATAAAACATCGGACATATATACGTACATAATTGTTATGCACTTATTCTATACACAAAGATAATATTTCAAAACGAAATTTCAAACGAAAGTGTCCTCCATTTTATCAAGTTTCGCTTGGTTATAAACAACAACAACAGGTTTCTCCTTACTAACATTCGTTATTTTCGTAGCTTGACAATCTGTAGCGGTTCTGTACTGATGGTCTTTTTTCGTAGGCGCAACTGGAATAGTTTTTGATGTTTTAAGTACATCGCAACTGACGTTTTTCGCCACTGCAATCGTATTAGAATTGTTTGATCGCGGATGCTGAACCTCATTCCGACGTGGGTGTAAGAACGGTGACACTTGTTCGTCACAGCTGAGCTCGTCTTCAGCGAAATATGAACTTCCAGTAGAAAACCCGCTGATATCAGATTTATAACTGTATCTACTGCGGGGCGTGTTCGGGTTTGACGAATGATAACCGTCTTCAGACGCCTGACGACGAGTGCCCGTAGCAGACGATGAACTGGTTACTAACGACATACACGATCCAGATATAGCACCAGAATCCTCCGATTGATAACTAAAACGTCTCATTCTATCATACTGAACCACCGAACGTGATAAGATACCCGAGTCATTAAAGTTCGGTACATCTTTTTCATTGTATCGAGACGTGATATCATTCCATTCCGTGTGCAATGTTGCATCACTATCAATAGCACTATCCTCCTTACTATCATTATCACAGAAACTCGAATTATCACTTTGCGTTTCGGAATCGATTTCATCTTTCTCTAGCGGACTGTCCATATCAGTTTCAAACCATGTTTTATGTTTTCGCCTCCGTGGATGGAAAGACTTCGCGAGAACTTGAAGCTTAACCGTGTTTGCCCATTCTCCAGACGAACTGGATGATACCTTTCTTGAACACCGGTCAGTAGTTTTTATTTCTGGTCTGATGTTTATGAATTCACTTGTTAAAACTCTGTTCCCATCTGTTGTATGATTTGATGGTGTAGTACTGACTGAATGTCTCCTGGGTGGTCGCGTTGGACTCTCGTTAAGATTCGGCGGTTTCTGCGATAGAATGTTGTGCAATTCATTTTCGAAGTGAGCACTTCTTTCGGGGCTCCGCGTCGTCTCCGGATCGGGAGCTTCCATTAGAAGTTTATGTTCGCAGTGTTGTAAGAGGACGGCGTGCATCGGACTGGGATAGTTGAATTTATTACCGGATAGTGTAAACGAACGAGCGAAAGCGGACGGATGAGATTTGATCAGATCTGTCCCAAGACAGACGCTACTACGTCGTGTATCCGGGTGACTTTTCTGTTTAGGACCATCAGGAGGATCATCAGCGTGTGATTGAATCGTTTGCCGTTCGGATTCTGACTTATTCCTGACATTTATTGTCGGCTTATTACCAGTTTTATCGACAAATGAATGTCTTTTATTGATAGATAGTGCATTGACGTCAAGACTCAGACGTCTTTCGGTACTTTGTTTGCTGTAACCAGACAATCGTGAAACCATTTTCATCAGTTCTGGGTCCGTTATCAATGAATCACGTTGAAATGTAGATTCGGTCGGGATACTCGCTTCCTCGTATTCGGGAACCTTCGTAAGTTTGGCCCGAGCCATTTCCGACTGTAAAATAAAACAAGATACGAAATATTTCTACCAGTCAACTATAATAAAAACGATCCGTGTTGAGGACACGTGTTCTTTGTCTTAAAATGACAGCTCGGATTTTGTGTTTGATAGAATATAGGCTTCAAATCTAGAACAGGGGCAATTATCAGACCTCAAAACCATAACTAATATCGGTTCCCGTTTTGCCATTTTTGTCCATACTCAAAGCACGCTAGTTGTATTATTGTTCACGAACAAAATTCGATATCGCCCCGATAGCATGTCAACTATTCTATGTGTATATATATATTCATATACGGTCGTTAAAACATTTAGAACATTTGCACAAAAACAGGACGAAAAATCGGCATACCAAACTCGCGTGTGGTGAATAAATGCCACTCATAATAAATTATTAATTGTCAGTCGATTTTGGTTTTAAGGGCGACATTCTTCTTACGTATTTTATAACATAACAAACACTTTCAGTAAATATACGTGTTTGATTTGCTATATATTCAAATTCCTTATATCTCTAGTGAAATTATTCTCACGGCTATCCCTACCATGTCGACCAACATTATACATGATTATTTTAATACTTAAGATTATCATTAAATCCGACATGCTTCGGAATTTATTGTGTAACGGTTATTTTCAAAAGCGAGACCGTGCAATCTTCTCATGTCCAGCTCAATAAACACGGCATGAATGGATGAATATTTCTCGTGGGAATTTCAGGACGACGCTTCATTTCCTCTCTCTCTCTGTCTCTGTCTTTCCTCGTTTTATGGCAGTGCAGTAATGTGTCGCTGTTTGGTGTTTTTATTATTTGAATAACAGTATATAGACCAACAATGATAAAGTGTCACTCGCTAAACACGATGATAAGTGTTTGTAGAGATAATATGTGACATAAGTAGATAATTTAGAAGTTATCTGCAAATGTCGCGATACTTTTAAGATACTAAGCTCATGTTCCATGGGACAAAACAGCAATTGCACGTAATTAGTTCCAGGACAAAGTTAACCAGTTTGAAGGCATATTTTTGTATAAAAGAAGAATTCTTACGGGAAATAAATGGAATTCTTTTATCGTGTTCAGCCCGAATCAGTCAAAAACAACTCGTCACACCCGCTAACCTGAAGGAGATTTACCTGCATGAACTGCAAAAGTCCATGATCCACGGAATGGCGCCTTCTTCTGTTCGTATCAATTGATGATTTAACATTTTTAATTAATGACTGCTGCTTCTCACGAAGTAGCCGCAACTCCTCCAATCCGGCTACACTAGCATCGATTCGAGCCTGCATTCTATCCGACCTTTCATACACGACGGTCGTGTTCTCCATAACGCGAGGTTTTGATTTCAATCATCCGATCATTCTCTCCTCAGCCTTTGAAATAAATCCGTCGAACGAAGAAAACTATGAATGTCGCGATTTTTCATTCCGTAAAAACAACATTCCATTCCTGGGAACACCGGACAACTTGTCCGTGTGACTAATACTTTCTTTTAGCGCGTCCATTTATTAAATGTTGGCCTAAGTAATTTGCACGATCGCGAGGCAGACGAGGCACTGTGACACTAGTGTTTAATACGTACACGACGTGTTTGAAGTGACGCACGCGAGACTGTGTCAATGTGTTGATCTGTGTCAATGGATCATACATCGATTTAGCGGAAAACCGGTGTTTCTATTTACCAGCTCTTCGAAATCGTTTTTTGTTCATTTTTGTTCCCATGTTTGTGGCAGGTTGTTTCGTAGCTTGTTTACCTTTCGTTCCCACCAAATTATATCGTTGGATAATATTGCGCGCTCGAGGCATCCACCAACCAGAAAAGAAGATCTCCATTTATTCTTTTTCATTCTGATAACAGCGAAAAGAATTAATTTTTCTTTCTTCTCATTTAAGTTTTTCTTGTTTCGATGAGTTATTTCTGTAAAAACGTGTATTTTTGCGCGCGTGAATACAACGCGTGTTAAATTCTCTTCACTATTTACTATGAACAATCCGCGTGGAGACAATTTTTTAGATATGTCAAAACGTTTGATTTTTAAGATTCAATTACGTAATAGACCGTGCTGGAGGCTTTATTTCGATATAGATCGCACTTTGGTACGTATACATACATTTACACATTATTACCCCTCTCAGTAATGTGTAACAGGTTTTCTACTTTATAAATATACCAGCACTACACGGCCAGGTACACGATCTACTTCGCTATTATAACTATAGGAATTCATTTTACGCCGCATAAATCTGTGTTTATTTTCGTTTTAGAACTGTCCAGACGACCATTTTCATTAGACAAAACCACACCCGCCATTACCAGACAAGGAACTGTTGTGGATTAGCATATTTATGTGTGTGCAACGTAACGAAAATAATTGTAATTCAAATGCGTAGGTGAGTATACATAGCACGTCTGCGGTTTTGAGGTTACATTGATGTTTTTATTCGATCATAATGTTATGAAAACCCTCTTGGAGGGATGATTAGATTGTAATGAAATAGGAAGAAAGAAAATACAGTTCTATGTATTAGCTATGATATTATATAGCACTTATGGTATTGTGATCGTTTTTATCTGTTGAAACAGTGTAACAACAGGTAACAAAGCGCACAGGTGCTGAAAGCTATGATTAACTGGAGTAACACATTTCACTTCCTGTTTACGTAATAGCTTACGTACCGTTCCAAGGTCAATTGTCTTAAAGAAACTTAAGATTTATTTCCGTCAAATATGATTTCAAATCGAGCCGGTTTTCTGCAATAAAAACAATCCACGAATTTACTATAATTTGATTCAAAATCAGTCCATATCTGTGCGGTTAAAATTTCACCCCGAGCGACTTATAAACCCCTCTCTAGATTTCATTCCTTAAGCGCTGAACAAACTATGAATGAAATAAATTTGTTCGATAGTTCGATTTTCTGACAGCAATGATGGATGCTACCTTGAAAATGTTTACTTTAATATTATTTGAAACGATAAAATTGTGACAACTCGTTTTAAAGCATCACTCAAACATCTGTATTTCATCGAAGATTGCAGCAGCGCGTTCGTCTCCTTCGACATCATCGGCGGCATATCTCTTGCTAGGAGTAGAACCAAGTCAAACTAGTAGCTACTCGAGGACGAGAAATGCAGCGATGCGATGAGAAGTGAGAAAAGAGTGTAGCTCGCTTCGTCCGTACATCTTCCTCGTATGCGATCGATAATACCCAATCCAGATTGAATGGTTTATGTGTACATATGTGCGATACAACATCGAACTGGACAATGGTGACAGCTACATAAAAACACCACCAAACTAACGTAGCGTCCGCAATATGGTATATGTTTGATATAGAATCATTTGGAACAGTAAATTTGTGATCAGTGGCGACATGCCATTATGGCTGATTCGTGGATCTGATATCAACATCATCAAGTGTTTTCGTGCGCAAATAAGGCCACATTTATGGTCACTAGTGTGAATTTCAGAGCAGGTACCGTTTAATGTAGACGTTATCGTGAAATGCAATGGTTAATTCGACGTATCCCTTTGTATTAATCGTCAAAGATAATCGTTAATTTATCCATCTCTTTTGTTGAAGAATTTGTTGTCAGTTGATCGTACATAGATAATGTAACTTACATGGTGAGATTGCTCGGGGAATTGCGTTGAATATTTAATGAAGGGTAATATGTTTTGGTAATTGTATTCAATTAGGTGCCTTTTTCGATGTTTTCTTTCGTCAATTTAGCGCCGGGATACCCCGGGATAATTTGACGATAGAGAGTGCGAAAATAGACACCGATTCTCGGTTCCCAATACTGGCGGTGTTTGCTGCAATTACGTAGCTGGGCCGCCATCGCTATACACAGGAAGGATCGATCGTTCCGACCGTCAGAACCACCGTATTGATGGTGCTACACCGCGAGAACATGTTCTATGTGGGTGTACCAGATCTAGGGCATTGGCGATCGCTTATATGGTTGTACAGTTTTGAAATAGTAACATCGATTTCATATATTGACGTAAATGAATCCCCATCCCGAGATGCCAATCCCATGTGTGCAATTTTTGATCTATCAGTTGAGTGGGTTCTTTCATTTCAGATTGTGATAAGCAGAGAGTGATGGCAAATGAAACCGGCACAGATCAATCGCCAACTGATGTTACTCCGACTTCTTCTAGTTTCGACAGATCTCCTCATACGCCTCCGAGTATTGTTGTAACTAGACTAAGGAGAACATCCAGGTACGGTCGGTGTGACCACTAAGCACCACCAAAATGCCGGCGCCGGATCGCAATTCTAAAATAGCGGTTTCGATATATATTCTCGATTCATGCAATAATATGCGACCATCTATCTAATATCACCCGCTATCGATTCCTCGCCGGCAAGTTTTAATAATGTTGAATGCAGCCGGGTGGGATTTACTCCGGCAGCGGTGGCGGGCCGCTAGTATTTCAACGCATCGTTACGTGGCGCCATCTATGCACAGACACGGTAACTACACCGTGTAATCCACTGGCAAGATGGCGGAGACTGAGCAAGTTCAATTTCGAGCCCGGTATGTAATGTCGTTTTACACGATCATGTTCGACATGTGCTATCGATTAAGTCTACGGGAAATTAGCCAAATAATGCGTGAATTTAGTAGATGTTATTTTTGCGTATATATAGTCCATACATCGCTGGGCAATTAGTGAAATAGGCCGCATCTCTGATACGTCATTTTTGACAAGCTCTCACTCGGCGGGTCTCGGACGGTCGGGAGAAGCAAGTCAGAGCTACACAGTAGAACATTACCCCTACGAGCTGTTGTATAATGATGTGCAACTAGCTTATCGATGTATTTCGTTTTTTAGGAAACAATTTTGCGGGTTTATTGCTAAAATGTTGTAGTCTATTCACCACAGGCCTACATCACGAACTATAAAAAACCTACATTGGAGTGTTGATGACCGATTGATTGATAAAAATGTTATTTGCACTGTGTGGGTTAGGAATAGTAGATTGGATTAGATTATTGATTTTTGTTGAAGACATTGCCTTTATGAATATATGATATAGAACCTGAAACAGTCTACCATTTCTCAGTCGGTTGGATAGCGGTTGAGAAATAGATACCGGGTAATGTGCAACTGTCAACTGAGAGACAGCCATTATCTACGTCTCTGTGCACACCTTATGCATTTTCTGCTTGTATCTGACTTAGGTCATTTCCCTGACTTAAAGGTCAGAGAAATCTCGAGTAGTTGACTCTGACATACTCATCTCACTTAATCATCAATAAATGAGTCATGTCTGTACAGAAAAGTATTCAGTGGTTAAAGACTTATTTTCCTTGACCTCATGTGGAACTAGAAAAATTCTTCCTATCATTATTGTCCCAGAAACCGAGATTGAAGCCACCAAATATTTAAATATCGATTGTAAGGAGTTCATAATGAAAAATAAGTAATTTTGTTGGAATGTTTCTGGACTTCCTGAACAGTTCCATTGCAGTAAAGCTGAATGTTCATTTCAAAAATGAATACATCTGAACCGCAGCTATCCTAGATATCCAGGGTTTATTTCAATCATTTTTCACAGATCTGCTATTGTTGTATCAAACAGTTGATAATACTGATTACACAAAGCTGGCTATTTACTATTTCTAAAAGCTTGAATCGAATTCGTCCCTACTGTTTTAAAATCAGGTCAGGATGCTTAATAACCTTCCAAACGCTGTAAATGTGTCTTGAATAGATAATACGAGTTAAATGGTGCATTTATTGATGATTGCCTGATAAAATTCTGTAGCTTGATCCCTCTGTGAGGCTGTTAACTTGTCACGGATGGTAAAAAAGTCTTTGTTTCTGTGAGGATTTCCATGTGAATCACCTAGTGCTAATGTACCGGGAATGTTAATGAGTTTGATTTTGAATATTTGAATCCAAAACGATTTTAACCGTCTGAGTTTGACTCGGGACTTGTCGCATTAGCATAATGAACAGAAAGACCTTGAAATTGTTTATTTTCAAAGTCAAACATATCTTGAATACTTACTCTATTTTTGAATATTCAGAGTAGTTGAATTGACATATCTCCACCGAAAGAGTTAGCTGTGTAAGAATTAGGTTAAAGTACGTGTGGATTTTATAGGACGCATCAATGAGTTGAGAGTTTTTGCAATGAATAAATTTTCCTGAATTTGTCTATAGACGGATAACTCACTACATACACTACTTTAATACATTAGTCATCTTAAAATCTAGATTTCCATTTCCAATTCAATATACTGTAAAAGTAAATCACCATTTGAATGATTCCAATGAATGTGACTTAAACAAGTTCGATTGTAGTTTTATTTTACTACTGGTATAAATGTTATATAATCGTATTTCACAGACACCGGTTTGTTCATAACAGGCCCAGGCTGCATCTGTCTCAATAAATATGTATTCATTGCCTGGAAATAAATACTGAATCAATAATATCTAGGATAGTAGTACAAGCCGCCGAGTGACGAGAAATACCTCATCATAGTCATCCACTTCTATATCATTAATGATTGAATGAATGAATCTCGGATATAATTGGTTTTTACGTTATCCGCTGGATGGATATAAACTAACCGTCAGTCAGCGTCGTCTAGCCGTGTATCCGACAATATTACATAATCATTTTAACCACCTAGTGACATTTATGACCGAATCATCGACAGTCACGGAGTCAATCTTATTGATCCGTCGTGGTTGGGTCTCTCCTTGGTTACAGCAGTGTCTAGATCTATTTACATCTCAATAATCTCTGTAAAGCCACGTACATCTATCACAAATACTTCAGCCGCAATCGCAATCGTTTTTTGACGCGGGGCAAATAATGTGCCTTTTTGAGGTGGGCTAAATTTGGCACAATCAGAAGTCGGGCAGACCTGTGCCAAATTCAAGCAAACCAAATTGAATACTATGTGGTTTTGGAAGTGACTCACCTCGCTAGCTGCAGCACCATTTTGATAGCGTTGTAGTGAATAGTGAGTTATTTATGTGTGGACGTGTTCTCTCATTTAAGCAGACAAAAATATGACTTGGGTCTGGTTAGGGCCAGTTTGACCCAGGCGAAATCATCTCTGCGTGATCGCAGGTTTAGAAATGCTTTGTAAATCATATCATGATTATCTCATGTTTTGCCTCCTTAATTACTTGTAATGTTATATTTAGTACTCGATAATTGCTCGTCGTGTCAATAGAAGAGGTTTTGTGCGTTACATATCATCCTAAGGACAAACAGTTAGCGTGTTCTTCATACAAATTGCTCGCAATTGATTGTGACTGATGGCAACACCTTCTACTGTGGCAGCAGTATTCGGAGACTAGCTCTATGAAATTATGGCGTAATAGGTTTCTAGGTTTATGCGCCACTGCGCCAGTGTGGGTGTAGCATATTTATACAACTCTCTGCGCACAGGAGCGATCACAGAGCCTATAGCTTGTTGTGGCTTCTTGCCAGTTGTTCGACATTCCATTTCGTGCTAAACCATTAACTCATTCTTATCTGCATCTCAATTAAGACATTCCGAGGTCTTCGATATTGACTTAGTTATTTATTCTGTGTACATATAATATTATATAAACCCTCCTATTGTTAAGTGGTATCCGACCATGGATGGCATAAAACGTACTACACAGCCTAGGTATGAAAATACAAGTAGTTATGGTTATTTTCGGAAGTCCATTTTTACAGGTTTGACTGAAATAGATGTACATTACTGTTTGGTTCTACAACTAAGGATGGTTTAGGAATTGCGAATCAGGATTGCAAACTCTCTACTAGATTTCTATCAGGTTGCGGATTATGCTATTCCTGAATAGGTAGAGCATATTTTAGTTTAAAAATGTTGCCAGAAGAAGGAATTCCAGAATCAGTGGAGACTAAATTGAAACCTGCCTTAAGCTTCTACTGGCATCTCATAAATCAGCAGAGTTTGGGATTGGGGTTGAGCACTTCTGCTATGTTGTCAATAGTTAGCGCTTCTTCATTAAAATACATGCATTTATTAGTTATGATATAGATTAATGCTTTTACACTTCATTATTTTATTTTAGAATGTTCTCGACTGAAGTGCGTTCCAATTTTTAGAAACTTCCATTTCAAATCTCTTCGTTCAATTCTAAAAGGAATTTATTTATACTGATCAAAAATACTGATCCAGATACTTTTCACTTGTGTGAACAGATACTAATCACAGTGTTGCTTGTGATATGAATGCACAGCTCTGGTTTGGTCTGTTCTCAATTGGTCCGTCGTCCCAGGTACTGGGCTAAATTGATTGAACATACTAACTATGGATAGTATAAACGCAGCTATAAGCTCAACACAGCTGTTAGGAGTTTGATTTCAATCGATAATTATTGATTATGTTACAAAGTGTAGATGATTTTCTTAATTCAGGGTGGCGCCACTCACCTGGAAATCAGGGAAAGTCAGGAAATAGTCGGGAATTCTGTATAAAAAAAGCTAAAAATCAGGGAAAAGTTGCAGAAATTCATTGAGACTCGACTTAAAACTAAACAGTTTCCGTCTATTTGTGTATTGTGTAAATTGATCGGATTCTTAGCAGATCATGGAATATAACGTGCATGTCAGTCACATTCTCCCTCGACAGGGATTCCAACCTGATGACATCGCTAGACTAAGCTAAGGCACGAAACCGTGCCACGCTAGCACGTGTGTGCCTGCAAGAAAACTTGGATTGGCCGTTGTATAATCTCTAATGCATATTACACGGCTGAATTACAAATGGAAATATAGCTGTAAAGCAGCGATAACGGGTTTTCTGCACAGTTCAAATTCTTGTTCTTGTCTGGATACTGGAAAAAAATCTGTGGCCGTGATGTATTATATATTCATGTTGTTTTTTTTTCTATTTATAGTTTGGAGAGCCGTGATAATCCGTTCCAACCCGATGGCGAATTGAGTCGCGAGGCCGAGGAGTTGTTGCGCCGGTCGACGATTTCTCGTACGCAAGTGATCATCGACGATCCGGAGAAATCAACGAGCGACGTCGAGGCTGAAGGCGCGATCACGCCGGCGAACATCTCGGCGGTGGCCGCGTCGCCGACTGACGCCAATCAGAACGAGGCTGTACGACCGGTGGATATCAAGCTGAACGATAGCGGCGAACCGGTCGAGGGCGAGGTCGGCGTCGTTACCAAAGGTCCCGGTAACAGTCTCCACGTCGAACACGTGAAACTGAAGGAAAAGAAGAAGTGTAAATGTTGCGTTGTTATGTAGTGTGCGTCGATTACGACGGCTTTAAAAACAAAAAAAACTTTAGGATTTTATATTTGTCGCGATGAAGTTATTATTAATACAACCACTATACCGATCGTCTCGTCGAGTGCTGCCACCTACATAGAAGACGGAAATCATTGATAACGATGTTTATTATTTGGAACGCTTCATCCATGTGTATTTTGACATCTATCGCTGACTGGGCTTAAATTAAAGGTACACGTTGCCGAGAGCGATAATGCCTAGCATTGTTGCTTTAGTTGTCTAGCGACGCGCGTAGTATGGAGTTTGAGCGGACGGACCGGTACGGACCGGTCCGTCATCGTCGACTATCTCTCGTATCATCGCGTATCGTTCGATGAATACCGGCGACAGAACTTCGTTTTTAAAGGATAAAAAAAGTAGAAAGCCAGTTTCATATGGTGCATTTTAACTGTCAAGCATTGAAAATGCTTTGTATTTCTTCCATGGAAGTTTGGTATGTAACCGTCTCGAGGAGAACAGGCCGCGAAGACACCTAAACATTCGTTTTGATTCATGAAATGATCGCGTAGAAGAAGAATATTGAAGAATATCGTCGCCGGCTTCAAGTGTTATCACTTCCATTTCATATCATATTAACCCCTTAATCCTATAGCATCGCTTGATTCACTGCAGAGATAAATATATATTATTACAACTACTGCTAGTCATTGTAATCATTCAACGAAGTGTCATCTAGTGTCATTATTATCAGTCGGGGTTTTTTTTTCCTGAGAAATTGTTGAAATTACGGCGTTAATTTTTACTACGAATCGTACGACAATGTTTTAACTTATAATATCCATGGCAACCATACGAGCTGATAGAGCTCTGTAGTGTTTGTTTTAATTTCTGGTTAACGTGAATGTCAATACTCGTAAATGCTCATCTAGTGAATTTTCTACGCGTTGCGGCGAACTCTTCGCGGGACCCGGCGCGGCGCTTCACTCCGATGAACTCGTGTTTCAGTTTCTTACGAACGCTTTTAATTTGTTTCGTGAATCTGCCGTACGAATAGCGAAGGTTGCGGTACTTCCTGTACATCGCTATGGCGATGAAGATATCTGTTGAATCGCGCTGATTTTGCCATTTTGCGAGGAACGTCAGAACTCAAAATAATGGCTTTCAATGAATAGTAGTAGATGTTTATGATACGGATAGATATTGTGATAAACAATAATGACAAGATTATTATCAAGGCCTTGTATTTGATATAAGCGATTGATAGGTTTTGAGTTTTGTTTGTTCGTTGCCTTTATTTTCTATTAATTATTCGATGATTGAATTGCTCAGATGACGTAGTTTGTTTAAATGTGTGTTAAATGTAAATATTGCATTTTTAACGGTAGCTCGTCTTCAGTGATATAAACAAGTCCTACAGTTTATTCTCTTCCTCGCTGGACGAATCGGTCATTTATAGTTTATGTATATTCCCTATGAAGAATAACCTGCTTTCCAATATTGCACCTATAGGGCTACCCTTAAACTAACGCTTATCTCATCATGGAATTAGCAGCGTTTCCCCTTGCAAATGAAAATAGATGTATTTGAAATGCTTCTCACAATTCATGGGGGTGGGGAACACGGGCCGTACTATGGATTCTCGACGCAGAATTGGTCTCCTCTCCTTAACAAATTTGTATTCTAATCACAAAACTGGTTCAAAAATGTTTGGTTTTTGTTTCTTTCGAAGATGACTGCCTTTTCATTGGAAAAACAGACTTAAAAAGAGTTGATCAGATGGAAATAATAGGGTCAGAAAATATGAAGCTCCCTCTGGCTATAGAACTGGCTTGGTTCCCTGGGTATGCAGGTGTTTGTAGTCGCTTGAAAATGACAATGAAGGTTTTAGTTGTCTATTTATAGAATCTGAAGAGTTGACCCCTACACCATCGACTCATTCATCTCCTAATTATTACTGATTATGTTAATGATCCTTTGTGAACTGAAGTAATAATGATTAATCACAGAAACTGGTTCATGTGACTAGTGGGTATATATATATATGTGTGACCTGTCTGGTCGCAACAGACATTTGAATCCCTCCTGCAACAATTTGTCGCCAACGTCAACTTCAATGAATACGATGAAATTTGTCATGGGAACGATCATTATAAAAATCTAATAAAAAAACTCTTTCTGTTGAGACCTGTGAAGATATAGGTCCCGGTACCACCATCGAGTTTTATAACATAATTGCCTTTCAAATTTTTTTAAGATTTGATCTTTTTTCGAGATTAGATGCATAATACGGATTGGAATAGCGTTTCATCGATATTGATAATGATTTGATGATGACAGCTGTAAGTGAGAGGGAGAGAGATGTGTGTTTCTCATATCTCTGTAACAGTCTGATGTTGGGTCTAAATTGCACAGTTGTAGACTGGTAGATTGTTAGATTGACTATAACCAAAATCAGGGTTCATAGCCAGTTTCCAAAGTACTCAATAAAGCACTGCTTTTGAAAAGAATTTAATGAGGCCCTCGAAAAATACTTACTTCACGCAACAATTTCAAGAAGTGCTTATAAAGTGCTTAATTTCGACTTTTGATTGTGTTTTTTGGATGATTTATGTTATGATGTGCAATGATAGAAAAGTGTCACTTTTGCCTGACTAAAGTGCTTACTGCTATGAACCCTGCAAATTGGGCTTAGCTCAGCCTGGTCTTTATTCTCTCTACAAGTCCAGACTAAGCGAGTGGACCCCGATTAAGAGATGCACATCAAACCATCATCAGTGCATTTATACTCTGTCTCTGTATTATTATATTAATATATATAGTAATAATAAGATTATTATTATAAATGATGATTTTTGTGTTGAGTGTAAATGATAATGATGTAGACTATTTTTGATTAGGGTCGATATATAAGTGTATAATAATGACAACCAGTAACTGAGATAAACACAAGTGCAATCAGTTTTGTAATGAAGATTTATAAAGAGCATTAAGGTATAATTGATCGTGAATCCTGTGTAAATGCCGGTTATAACTGAGATTTTGGATTTTCTGTTCTGGACTGAACATCCAGTACTGGTTTTATAGATAACCGTGGATTTAACTGTCAAATTCAAAGATGTTCATTGAATGAATATAGTTCATACCCTTCTAAGATCGAGTCCAGTGTTCATTGTCGTCAAAGCCCTTTAGGTTCCCCTTAACAGCATCATCATCTTAAATTTTATCTGGTATCAGAGCTGTAATACTAATAGTCAATGTTTTATTTATTTATCCACCCGTTTTGAGGTATGTGGGTGTCATCAATGAGGCTTTGTTTATACTGTTATATTTATATTTGGGCGGCATTTTTTATCTGTAAGTTATGAATGATTCAGCAAAAGAAAATAATAGCCTTCTATTACATATCAATGGATTGATTGTATGTAACTGACTAATATCTAATGGGTTCCGAGGGTTCGTTCGACTGTCTTTTAATCGGTTACTTTTCGCTCTTATTTTCATCATAGAAGTATTATATTTCACGGGATGTATAATCACTTCTATGTTTTCACGTGTAAAAGAAGACCAAGTTGCTGGCTGGCTGTGTACATACATATAAACTGTATGTAACTGCTCTGTTTTATAATATTATTATATATTTATTCCCATCTGAAGAATAAAATGTCTGCCTAATATATATTAAACGCTTGTTAATCGTCGTTGTCTTGGATTGCAGATAGGACGGACCTGACTATGCCTCTTCAAGAGTAATTTCTACCCTTTTTAAGAGCTCAACTTCTCACAGAAATATGCACATCAGAACACTTTGTAGTTCCTTTTTAATTGATTTGATGTCAAAAGTACTCTCATATTTAGTCAGTGCTAGAGATCTATATGCGGTAGTTTAATTTGTTCTGCAGTGGAGAGGATTCCATTTAACATACGGTACGTCTTTGAGAGTTTCGAAGGATGATTGAGTAGCGGGTTAATGAATATATTGACCCCATCCAAAACATCAACTGTAGTCGATCTGCCGCCTTTGAACCTCCTATCGATTCCCCAAAACTAAGATTGGAATTGTCTATACCCAATTAATCAATAAATATGCCCCGTGAGCGCCAATTCTATCAATTGAGCCCAACTTCACAGGAAGTGAGTCCAATTTGAACTCGTTAATTAGTTAATATTTCACTCTGTTTTGAGCGAATGGTGCGCGGAACTCGGTTCCTAGTCTTTCGTTGAAAAAGTTCAATGAAACCGTTGATATTGTTGTCCCGAAGAATGGTGCTGATGATGTACACGCAGCAGAGATCAGTGACGTTCTTGATCTTATTGATGCTGATAATACCATCGTTGATTGCAGCGGCAACATGCGACAATCAAACGGCCGACAATCCACTCAAAGAACGATGTCACTGCGAAGGTTTAGTATAAAGATATACTTGGCTTTTATAAGAGAAGCCTGTATTCGTTGCATAAGAATCACTCACTTATGGGCAGTTGCAGGAATGAAAGTGAAAGTTAAAAACGATAAATTATTTCTTGCAGAAGGGAAATGTGTAGTTTGCCATTATCCGTTTAATTGTCGTTCCGACAACGACTGTGCTGAAGGGAGCACTGGACCTGCTTGCGAAAAGTGTCTATCGAAAAATGACGAAGACGATTATGCAGGTAAAAACGGAACCACTTTCGCCTGAGGCTGAGTTCTCGCACTCGGCTGCTCCCTATCCATACACACACGCTTGATTAAAGCGTCTATGTCATTTAACTTTTAATGATGAAAGAGCCGTATTCTAGAAAAAATGTCATAGCCAAAAAACACTGCGCGTGCCGGAATTTATATATCTTTTCAGGATACTTCAGATGGGGAAGCCGTTGTGTGAATTGCCTCTCCATCACGTGGAGTGTTGCCGCGGCTCCACTGATTATACTTGTCATTCTGTTTGCTTCAATTCTCATCGGCTGGTCGGTCTCGACGACTACTAAGGTTTGCGTTGCATAATATCGTCAATAACGAGTCGAATTGACATATTCATGAACGTATCGGACGGCTTTGGAGCTGTTTTTAGCTTCTCCTCTCCGAGGAAATAAGATTATCCCACCCCATAAGTCTCTATTAGGAATCCCATACACGTCAGATTACTTTTGACGGTTCATTTAAAGCTAAATAACCTACTTGCCCTGTAACATTGATAATTAATCTGTTGGAAGCCTGTAGAATCTGAATGACCATGGTTCGATCCCCAACGATTTAAAGAATGACTTAAAAAATCTGAATTGCTGATAAAATTAAATATCCCAGTTCCGCGGAAAGAAATTGACCTTTTTCAAAACTGATACGTATATATTATTATAAATTCACCAGAAAGTATTAGGTATTTTAAGTAAATAATTTCTTGTTTTCATATCTATCGTGCAAAAATTCGTCTGCGTCAGATTTAGTTTACCGTCTGGTAGTATGATGGCAGCACTTTCCACTACTACACCACCCTAATCCTAAATTCGTATGAATTACATAAAAACAGATCGGTTTTGATATGTTTTCAGTTGAAGCAATTGATACATTTTCTCCAACTATATACGATGTCGTTTTTGATGCGAGTTCCCTGGAAATCGTTTATGCAGGAATCAAACATACAACTTACGTACATGAATATGCAAACTATTTTCTCCAGTCTAGGTATGAATAGTTGATCCCATTTCAATTAAAAGATATTAATCAACACTTGAATTGTCCCAATATAAAACACAATATGATTTCATTCAAAGGAAAACATGTGAACATCGATTCGGTTTCAAGCCGCTTCAATTCAGTAAAATTGTCTATTTCATAGATTCACCCAAGTTAAACCCGAATTCGTTCATTTATTGAATTCATTAGATTTTTTACATGTTTGTAGAATGTTACTTTCGTTTACCAATGAGACTCGTCTACGTAGAAGCGTGCGGTATCCTTGTATTCATGGCTCTTATTTCTGGCGGTTTTATCATCGGAAACAACTTTCTGGTAGGACTAATCACTCTTGCTCCGATAGGTTGTATATGCATAACCTGTTCGGATGAGGAAGACAATGTTTCGATACCCTTAACTCAAACTTATATACATATACCATTCCAATAAATGCATAATTCCATTGAAAAAATAGGGATTGAATTTCAGAGAAAACTGAATAAATTCGATGCAGAAACTATCGATAAACAGATCGTATTTCGACGTTTGGGGATGTTATGTTTAATAACCCTTTACGGCCCGACTGTAGTGACTTGTGTACGTGTTTGGTCCTGTTCACACAGAGATGACGATAAGGTAAAATCAATTAGAATTTAAGAAAAACAATTACACATTTTCAGTGATATTCAATGAAGAAAATCATTCTCGAAATTTCTTTATTCACTTAGATTTTCGTTCTTAATACGACGGACGTTTTTTTACACGATCACACGCTTAATTGCGCTGACTGGTCATTTCAGGTGAGTTGAAATGTGGATATTAAGTTCCTGTTGTAAGTCTGAAAGTCATATACGCAAATCCTTAGGGAGTTCTTTTCGAATGATTTTTAGTATGTATGAAATGGTTGTTTATTTTAGATCATGTCTGTTCTATCGACGATTTGTTTCGCTTTCTATTTGATGCTCGGGCCGTTAATGATCATTTACGGTACATTGGTGTGGAGAAAATGGCATAAACTGATCGAACATTCGAATAAATATGGGTACGATCTCATCGCCAATGCGCGTTCGTTTGAAATAACTACTGGCCCTGGTCGCTCATGGACGTCTCCTCTCTTATACAGGGTATTGTATGAATCGTATAACCCACAAGCATGTTTTTGGGAAGCTGTGCCTGCCTTGAGAAAATTAACACTAGTAATAACTACTGATGTTTTCCCGTCAATCCTGTGAGTTCAAAAGCAGTTCATTCTAGTTTCTATATCATATCGATACGGTTCTATGCGAGTTTCCATTTCGCAATCATGCTGGAACGATTTCTTGTTTTTGTAGGCCTCTTTACCAAATCATAGGTAATTTATTTGTGTCGGTTTGTTATTTGTTTTTGGTTCTCGCATTCAGGCCTTACGTGTAAGTATATTTCGTAATACAATAGGGGGGGAAATGAGTAGATGATAAAATAACGGAAAGAGAGATGCAGGCTCGAAAATCGAAAAATGATATCCTATTTTCACTTTCAGCCACTATAGTTATCGAATAATGCCACATTTTAGTGTCATGAATGTATTTGAAGTAAGTCTGAATTAAATCTCTCTCACATCGTAAATATATCGCAGTACCATAAAGCAACGCTGTCTATAATTACTCGTTTACAGGTTTTGTCCAGTTTATGTCTCTGTTACGTTCAAATACTCGCATTGTTACTGGTGCTGTCTACAGATATACCATTCTGGCTGGACGTCACTGCTGTAACTCTAGCAGCGACTACCGTCACCGTTTGGTTTGTGTTTTTCCTTCTGACGAGAATGGAATTAACGGACGACTTGGCAGACGATACGACAACCGATAATGATAGCGAATGCGGGGGAGAACATCTTACTTTAACCTTGTCCAAACAGAATAGAATATTAGTGGTCGCGTCGAAGCATGCTCCAGACCTGAGCGCTAGTAAGCTGGAAGCTACGCCTGTTTATGGTCTACCTGTAGTTCAGACCTAGATAATAACTCCTCAGAAAACAACCACCATGATATCGGGGATTCATTCATCGTCTTGTGCAACGTATTCGAAGATAACTCTGGGGATGGTTCCACGGGATTAAAAGACCTGCAGGTCCAAAAAATATAGATGGTTATAATTTGATGGGCATGTTATGAGGTCCAATAAGTCTATACAGGGTATCCGGTCACTGGATCTACGAGAAGCTCATTAAGTCGACAAAGTTGAATCCAATCCTCAATGATTCAGAAGAAAACTATGTATTTTGACTGATTTGACTGGTTTATTTTCCATGTAGTTTTCAGTTGTTGTTTTTGTTAAGTCACAGATACACTTATTGATAATAATTAAACAATATTTACACTAATGCAGATATAGATACACACTAATTAATAACAGTTTCTTTATTTCAGTTCTTCAGTAAATTAACTTATGATGTTAACTATTTCCTGTACTTATAAACTCATAGCAGTACAGGGGCGGATCTAGGGTCTGATTCAGGGAAGGGTGCACCCCAAAATAGGGCGCATCATATACCTGGTAATCAAAAAGGCACATCGAAAGAAAGCCCATCGCAAAACATGAACTTATTTTTGGAAATACAGAGAACAAGCTTATGAATTTAAACAGTTTAGATATTCTTAATTTTCCTGTAAAATTTCAGGGCAATTTTAGGGGGGTTGCATTTCCCTGCACCTCTCCTTAGATCTGCCCATGCAGCAGTACAGCAGACATGACCCTACTCAGTACTGGGTTGTTGTCAAATTAGAATTACAAATGTACATTCCTAAGCTGATTTCCAAACCTTAGCTAACCATGTTGCAACTCGAGTAAGGTGCAATCTACTGTGTATGAATTACTCGCTAATTACCAAGAAAAGAGTTGACTATTTTATCTCTTGAATCGACGTCTTTCAAACTATTAAGAAAGCGATGCCAGAAAATCTAATAATATACAATTAATATTGATACCGATATTAAACTAATTAAGTACAGAAAAATAAATTTCAGAAAACTAAACTCGAACGTTACCGTTCACTTTCTAGCATCACATCCCGATGTCATGGAACCGTTTTCAGTAAGAAAGAGTATTTCAAATGCTTTTTCATAAAGTTTGATGTTGATTTCATTTTAAACATTCTGCGAAATCGTTTTTATCCAATGTTTTTAGACGTCTATACGGTCGAACCAACACGATGATTTAGTCACAATCGGTACTTGTGACCTTCATTTGAATACATGAAATTAAGAGAATTTTCAAACAAATTTCACCATATTAAAATGCATTTCGAATATTAGAAAAAAATTTCTGATTCAGAATCAATGAATCGATTAAATTCAGACAGTAGTTGTCTCGATATTTCGCCACATTTCACGATACAGATTCACTGTAAAACTAAACATTTAGCATTCTAGCTATAGTTCGTAAACAAGCATATGCAGCGTTTCTCTTACACTCATTAATGATCTCGTTATTAATCCGCTATAACTATCTATAAACACTGGAATATTTGCAGATTATCTCTTTAGATATTACGTAAAACCTTGAATATTCATTTTGCAATTTTACGGATGTAAACAGTCTTTCCAATACGTCGTTATTCGCTGCATTACATGCAAACAGTCACTTTCCGAAGCGAATATCACGGTAGCGAACACAGCGCGATCACAACCAGTAGCCCGCATGTACACGGCCACTGTGGTCAGGACTGTCGACAGACGCTGAAGCTGAATTTCCTAACGTTTATTTTGCTCTTGGTCGAAGTCTTTTTCTTGGCTGGTTTGTCGCTATTCGTAGATGAAGAAGGAACAGGTTCCACCGGTACTGCCACTGGTTTCGCGACAGGTTCTGAAAACGATAAGTGAAACCATCATCAAATAATATAACCAGGGTATTCACTGTGCTACTGCGCGTCCCTACAGATCAGTCATTCCTAGATATAAGGAGTTTAAAGGAGAAAATTTCAAATTTCCAGGAAGACTACCTATGCTCGGTTTCAAATTTGGCAAAAAAAATCCCAACTGTACTGATTTATGCATACATAGTTTACTGTACAACTACAAACTAGACCGAAATTTCTAATTGCCTAAATCTCTAAATTAATTGACAGAGTTTAAAAGTTTTGTGCATTTTGCACGATTTAAAGGAGTTTCAAGCAGCTTTAAAACCATTTTCCATTTAGAAGGAGTTTTTAAGGAATCCAGGAGTCACAGGGACTCTGCTTACAATTATAAGGGTATGTCTACAGTAGATGAGTCGATAGCCTTGGATCATCACGTGTGTCTACGACAATATAGTAAATATTTTCTAACTCGAATTCATGATATAAGACCTTTTGTTGCTCTTACAGCCCTAGAATTCACAGACCTTGGAGAGAATCTATTGGTCCCACAACATCTGAGGCAAACAGAGTCCGGTTTCACGAAAAGTTTTAACTCTTAAACCGATTTAAGGTAAAATGAATTGATGAAGAAATTAAATCGACTGAAACCAGAGTCTACCTCATCAACATTACTATTGACCCCTCAAAGTGCAAATTAAGGTGTTTATCAGCTCTCCCTCTCTACCCATCCTTGAAATTTTCATTTGAGTGGGAAATTGATTGAAAAAATGCCTTTCCTAGATGTTATAATAAGAAGTCTCATTTAAAATTTTCTATATTTAGAGACCGGCAAATTATGGCCTTTTTTTCCATCCGACTAAGTGTGATTATACCGGTCCTAACCACGAGGAGGCACGGTACTCCAGAGGCAAGGTCATTTGTTGTCACATTAACTCACGTTGAGTGATATGATGATCTTGGTTTATATAAAATTCGTCTTCGTCTTCGCTTTCGTCTCCATCACAGCAATGTAAATTTTCTAGATATGGCACAACAGTAGTAGCACAGACGCCTCCAGCTTCGAGGTCTTTACCATAACTCATTGATACCGGAGCACTCGTTGATTCATGGTACTCCCGAAACCAACTGCAAATCAAATCGCTTTAGATTAAAGGAAGCACTTTCACCGATCAATTATGAGTTTCCAGTGGTGAGGTTAGTGTTCAGTGGAAATTTCACATCTTTTTCACATAAAAATTTTCAAAATATTGAACATTCGTTATATAGAATATAGCGAGAAACAGAGTTTAATAAACTATTGAATATGAACTGAGTAAAAGGTTTGAGCGATGACTGAAATATAAACCCAGATCACTTGCAGTTTTTACACAATCTAGCATTCAGCTGTTTTCATCACTTACTCATGCTCTTTGATTTCTTTGATGCCCATTCTTTTAGCTGCATCATATTCTAACATTCCTACAAAAATAAAGATTACAACTGTACTTAAATAACCGGGCACAAGTGAACCAAAAATCAGATGCTCGCTTGCTTTTACCTTTTAAAAGTGAAATGAGTAAAGGTGGCAGATCATCGGGTATCGTATACTCTCCTTTACCTATATTCTCAAACAGTTTATATATATTGTCACCTTCGAATGGATATTTGCCCGTGGTTAAATTGTAGCTAGAAAAAGAGAAACACAAGGGTCAAATGGAGCCAGAAATTTCATACCGCTTCTAGACGAGCCGCTTCATTCGCAGGACACAATACATTGACTACCAGTGCAGGCCAGTTGAATAAGCCGAAGAGCAACGGGGCTTTGAGATACACAAACTCTCACAACTTCCATGTAAGGTGGACCAGAAGGTTGTATGAAGATCAAGCATTCTCAGTATGCAGCGCGAGATTGTAGATAAGGTTAAGCACGGGTAGACACAGAAAGGCGCTTTACAAATTGCTCGAATTATTATCATTACAGCCAATATGTATCAGATAATTCATCCCTTAGGTAAGCTTTACATCTAGGTACAAC
The DNA here is from genome assembly GCF_964204645.1 of Tubulanus polymorphus. Lineage (NCBI taxonomy): Eukaryota > Metazoa > Nemertea > Palaeonemertea > Tubulaniformes > Tubulanidae > Tubulanus > Tubulanus polymorphus. The sequence goes on from NC_134026.1 coordinate 1,698,610, forward strand.
TTTCAACCCTAAGCTTTGACTGGTATATTTATATGAATTCATTAAACTTACAGTGTTACTCCCGTTGACCATATGTCCACTTTGAAACCCGAAAAAGTTTCATCACCATTTGCAATCTCGGGCGGTTGAAATGCAGGTGAACCTTGACTAGTTCTACAAGTATCATCAGGGTTGAACATATCTAGAGCCTGAAAAATCATGAATTCAAAATGCTTGAAATAGAAAAGAAACAATGTGAAATGTGACAATCCTACAACTAATACACACCTCTGCTACACCAAGATCAGTGATCTTTAGTTTTTCACTGAAAGACAGTAGAAGATTTCCAGGCTTAATATCTTTATGTACTATGCCTTGAGAATGTAAATATTCTAGCCCTTCTATAAGTTGACAAAAATACCTGAAAATAAAAAAAGAAAGTGAATATTAGATGCCAGGTTAGTTATTTTCTATCAGAGATCGGGTGAAAACAGATGTAAAACGTATTTTACCCGTGGGTTTGCCAAATAGGGAATTTCTTATCGGGTGCATGCTCTAACATTTCCTGTAAGACGGCAACACAAAGCTCCATCACCATATACCTGATTAACGTTATTAAGGTCTATGAAACACACATTTATGCAATTTGAACAACATCCACTTTATGGACTCAGAAATATTGACTGGTAAACAATAATTAACAGGTGAAAGGATACATTTTCTGTTTTTCTTCATTGTATAAGACTTCGATAAGTTCGATCACATTCGGGTGTTGAAGTCTTTTTAATAGACGAATCTCTCTGCAATAGATAAATCTGAACATTGTAATACTGTCACAATGAGCTTTGATTTTGGACCCCAGAATCATTTGACAAGCCCTCTCTGATTTATGGGCGTGTCAAATTCGAAAACCTGCATTTAATGGCGTTTTACCTTTGGACATTTTGTTCACCGTTTGGAATTTTTCTTAATTTCTTCTTTTTCAATATTTTAACGGCGAGTCTACGTAACGTTTCAGTATCGAGCACCTCTTTAACCTTGCCGTACGAGCCCTCTCCGAGAACGTCACCCATCAGGTATTTACCGATCAGTTTCGCTCTCTTTTTACGCGGTTGGTAAATGATTTGGTCGGAGTCGACTCGATGGAAAAACATGTTATCGAATGGTTCATCGTCTCGTAAGAAATCGAGCTCGTCGATGTTACACAGCATTGGATGTTGATAATCGTCATTTCCCAACGCGTATGCTATATCCTGCTCGTGATGCAGAGCTGCCATTTCTCAACAAAGCTCCGCAAAGCACGAGAATAATTATTTAATACAAAAACACGAAAATACAACGCTTGTATTTTGACATTTCTAGCTGTGATTATCATTTAATTTTTTCAGGAAACCTCAAAACATACCGCGACGCCACCTCGAGGGCTTCACTTTTTACACTATAGCGCGGCACCGCGACAAAACCAGAGTCCGAAGTGCGCGGCCGTGTTTCTGTGGCCGCAGCGCGCCGTAGTGCAGTGATGCGTGGATGAATCAATTCAAATGATAATCTGTGAAATCCGTGAAGTTCGTGAAATCCGTGAAATTCGTGAAATCCTTGAACTGGCCCTCATGTGATAGCGTGGTTCCGGGCCGTTTGAGGTGCCAATACGTCGATCGACAGTGACATACTAATGGCCTTGTGGCAGCCCTTTTCCATTTTGCCAACAACAGAAAATTGGTGCATTCACTGCTGCTATTTTGCCTTTTGGACACCAAACCAAAAAGTATTTGGAATGTGACGTTCTTCAAAATTAGCTTTTAGATCCGTTCCTGGATTTTGATTTTGTGAGATAAGTCGCAACACAATCGTGGGCCATTCGTACCGTTAAAATTTCGTACCAAAGTCAGTAGCTGGCACGGTCAGTAGCTGGCCCACGGGGCGTGCCTTCAGGACATGTGCCCTCTTCCCGATATGGAACTGTGATTCATTCTGATCAGAAATGCAAGTAACTAGTACGCGTGCACTTAACTATCGCGTGAAGTCTCGTCAGTCGATTTTGCTGGCCAATATTTGGGGCTGTGCAAAGTTCAATTTTGAGAGGAAATCGGGTGATTTTCATTTAGACAACTTTCACTAACAACAGTCTATAGGTTGTCGGGCAGCAGATAAAGATTGAAAAATGAAGTTCTTCGTTGTAATTCCGTTAATGTTACTCATATTCGCAAATACGTGCGTACGAAGTGAAAAGGTCAGTAAAGAATAAAGTCATAAATATTTTTCATTAATAAAGTTTCTGCCTCCCGCAAATTGAGTGTTGTTCGATGCGCATCATGATTTTCTTCGTTGATTTCTCGAATGTACTAAATAACACGTAATCAGATTTCGTGTGTTGCCAGAATTTCAACTTGATATATAAAAAATGTAATGAAAATATATCTATAAATCATATGAAAAATATCAAAAAAGTAACTGATATATAGTTTATAATCATTTTCGACAATTATTGGGTTTGGTTGTCCTGATATCAAATTCCATAGGAATTGTACGTATAAGAAATTAGGTAGAGACATGAAACTACAACATTATCGCAAAAAAACGAGTCAAATATGAATAAAAAAACTGAAAAATCTTCTGTTAACTGTCTAAATTTAGGCTGATGATTTGCATCAAATCATGAAATAATCTCATCGGCGAAAGATGAAAATTTGAAAAAATGAATTTTCGCCCACTGGTGACTGATTAGTTTCGTTATTTTCTAGGAACTAGAAATAACCAGTAGCGCTGACGTGGCTACAGAAACCGCTTTGAATTACGATGAGCACCATTTATCAATCGTATCCGATAGAAACTGCAGCCGATCAGAATCAACATCCATCCAACTCAGTATCAGAAACAATCCGTACTCAAACTGGGTGATACCGAAATCAAGTCGCGAAGCTCTGATACTGATGTGTTCGTATGGTCTAACCGCTGCCCTCACTCTGACTCCGTATGTCACCAAACTATTCGTAGAAAGCTCTGTTTACTTAGTAACACGCGCTTTCACTGGTATCACCGCACTCGTCAACTCGTCAATATCTTAATGGCTGTGATCGCAAAGTCTTGCAAGCTTTAATAAACTTAAATGATACAACATCTGGAAGAAAATGTGTATGAATAGTAATTGTTTAGTTCTTGTTGATTATATACATCAAAATTAAACCATATAGTGTTGATAGTTTTACGTTTTATAACAAAAGTCCATGGTCCAGTTCCGCAGTGGCAAGTTAGAGTTAACTCTGAACTGAGCCCCACGCGTCAGAACTATCAGATTCTGATTGAATGATTGTAACGTCAATGTCATATCGTGTTCTCATGTTACCAACACCATACTGGTGGTCACAATACTAAGATTTCCGAAATATAGAAATTGCCATGATATTATCTTAACTATGACAATAGATCGAGTATCGAACCCCGGATATATCGAGCTGGGATGATGATGATGATGATGATGATGATGATGATGATGATGATGATGATGATGATGATGATGATGATGATGATGATGATGATGATGATGATGATGATGATGATGATGATGATGATGATGATGATGATGATGATGATGATGATGATGATGATGATGATGATGATGATGATGATGATGATGATGATGATGATGATGATGATGATGATGATGATGATGATGATGCATCACTCGATCTTAACCCTTTCGTCAATCTCAAAAAGAACAAAAGAAAATGTGTAGTAATCTTTCAAACGTCAAACGCGCAAACAGAATAAGACAATACAAAAAAGACTGACGACTACACGTATGCATGTTTTTCACTTAATATATCAAACGATGCGTCCGGCTAACCTTGATAAAACGGAAATATGATGTGATGCTGGAGCACAAAAACCTATTGGACCTAATTGCGAGTGTTGCCAGAATACATTCCATATCCTCATCACCCCACAATATATCCCTCAAAGAGAAGGTACTTTCGCGAGCTAACAAATTACTTGAATTTATTTCCTGGCTTCCTTTAAAGAATTTCCCTTGTTTTAATAGTTTTTATTTTGTAACTTCTGCAATTATCATTTCATATTTCAATGATTTCTTTTTTTTAATCCCAAGACGGAATACACCGCCCCCCCCCCCACCTCATCAGATGGGAATGAGTATCACCGAAACCTGTTGATTGCCATTCACAAGTTCTATATACATCTATAATATTCCTCTAGCTCGACCCAATAAAGAATAACGAACGTGTGAGAGAGCTTTATGAATACAATTTAGTTTTTGATTTCTATTAGATTTTTAATGGGGAGCAGGGAAAAAATGACGATTGGCATTGAATCTACAGAAATGAGAGACATGTATTTACAGCTCAGGGAAACAGTAATTACATGAAGTAAAAGCATAACTATGATTAAATCACGTGCACTTCGTGAAAAGTAATTAGGATAATGCACCATATCACGTGATGGATGGACAATGATGAAGATACCTATATCCATTTGTCTTCTGGCTCTTAAACGAAGTATGACAGCACCGACAAAAGAAAGGTAAGACCATCTTATCTCCAAAAGATAAATGCAAAGATAAACAAATAAATGTGAGAAAATTCTAGTATATAGAAAATTGATGAAATCAGTAGAAAGTTGTAAGCTTTAAGCGGGGCGATAATGATAATAATTTATTCACTTATTAAGTGTAGATTATGATAGAATGATCTCCACGTTTTTTACGGAATACGAACATAAAGACCGTTAATTAACTGAGATAAGAGTGATGAAAGGTTGATTAAAAGCTAGTTCTCCTTTAAGGTAGGTTTTAAGATCACGATTAAGACTGAAATTGGAAGGGATTCTTTGATAGAAGATAATTCGTGGGAACAGGAAATTTTAATGTATTTCAAGTATGAGATTTAGATTTCATAGCTTATTGGATTTAGTAAATAGAAGTAGAAAATAGAATCAAGTTCAAGATACATTTAAGATATTTGAGTCTAAAAAGTCGAAAGGTTTGAATCCAAAATGAACCAAACTTTATTGAAGAACTTGTTACGCATATACGACTTAGCTGCATAACTACTGGGCAAGAGTTACTATGGTCTTGCGTTCTGAGTACGAGACCCGGGTTCGATCCCAATCAGTGCGCGTAATTTCACTGTCACTTCTCTTAAATGTTAAAAAGTAGGTTCTGATTGCTATTGACATTCGTTCGAGGGTTTCGTGGAAAACCCTAGATTTTTTCGAAGCCTTATCTGCGCTATTTTGATCAAAAATGGCACCAGCTATTCGGGCAATTGCCCTTGAAAAATCCTGGCTTTGGGCAATAAAGGTATTTGCAATAAAAAATCCTTTTGCATTTTACAAGCTGATAGTAACGCTCGAAACAGGTTATCTTTATTATGAAAATAGTTTATCTTTACTGACAGTACGTACTGAAGCTTTTCGAGACTTAATGATACCACGTATGAAAAAAATGAAAAGAATGTTATTCAGTCCAGTCCAAAAGTCGATAAAGCGATATTCAAATGTTAAAAAGTGTACCTGCTTTAAGACAAAAATGAATTTGAAAAACTCCACCTTTCTAAATAAACCAAGCGAAGAAAATGAAGGGGTTGGGCAGAAAATTTCTCAAAATGGATGACCGTCAATTAACATTACCGATGAGCAAATGATAATCTAATTCATATAATGGCCATATTTTGTAACGTGAGCACAGCAGTAATGGAGAACCCCGCACCCCGGAAACAAATTTAATTAGATATGATTATCTACATTCGCCGGGTATGATTCAACTCTCTGGTGACAACTCGATATTTTTTTTTCATATTCACACAGATAACCCGCGCTGCATGGCGACGTTAAATTCAAAATAGCAGCTCATGAAATTGATAGTTTTTCTTCAAATAAACACTTTTCATTTACTTTTTTTACACGCGTGCGTGGATGATACTTATATAATAGCAGTCCTGATTTCAACCAAATGGGCACAATATCCACTGAAATAGAAATGAATGACTACATCATTGGCAGACGTCGTCAGGTAATGTATATTTATACTGTTATTTTCACATGAAAACATATTCCTCATTTGACACACGGCGAATAATAAAACGATCTTTCGAACTTCATAGTTTCTTTCTTTTTACGAATACAGAGACGAAACAGGACGACATTTTCACCTCAACAACTGTCCGCTTTAGAGGAACTATTTTCACGCACTCATTACCCGGATATTTTCGTCAGGGAAGATTTAGCTCTTCGTACAAATCTCACTGAAGCTCGAGTTCAGGTAAAAAACTGGTCTGCGAAAGACATATAATTGATTCGAGGGATTGAGAAATATACATATTGTTTATGAGTGTGGTGTAGATTTAATCAGTCTGATTACTAGTCTTTTACTGACCTAAACTAATATAGAAACAGATTTGTACACCTTAACAATGAAGTTGTCACTAACTTGATTGTCATTTCTAACCAGCGTATCGTCGGTGATCAAAATGACTAAATGTTGGTTCAATTAATTAAGGGAAGAGCGAGAGAATTAGTTACATAAGGCGTGACGTGTAATTACTTTGATTAATGTTTATAGGTTTGGTTTCAAAATCGACGCGCTAAATGGAGAAAGAATGCTCGACTTCGACTTGGACGCGGGGCGTTAGCACCTGCAGCTCTCAATTTTACCACATCGGGCTGGTCGTTGCATACACCGCCGAGTGTATTCTACCCAACAATGGCTAGATCCCCGGCTAATATGCCGACTTTAACTACAGCGGCAATACCAAATCCATTGCTGTACCATGGCGATCCATATATACCAAACAGGTAAATTACAGTTGCTTGATGTATTGACGGAAAACAGTATAATACGTCACATTATAGATCAGTTGTGAATCAATTTAGGAATTTTAAACCTATTTAAGATTACTGAAATCTTGTTTAAGAATCGTACTATCAACTATAAACTCATGTTTAAGAATCGCTCTATCGCTACTAACTTGAAAAATTCGTCTAATTTTCTCATTGGGTCCACGACGCCCACCTGAGTCCATGTTAATCATCTCCAGAAGTCGGCAAACGCCTGTCTATTTATTCATCACCACAGACGCACGTGATCGTGATCCTACGTAGTTCTACCAGCTTTCATTAATCCCATTAATTGATTTTGAATGTTATCCTTCTTTATGTCATTGTCACTGGTATTTTAACAAAGTTAAAGCAGATACCGATCGTATTTTGCAGAATTGGTGATGCTCGAAGCAAAGAAGCCGTGGACAGATATTTGTCCATGTGTTCGTGTCCTGTTAACGGTATTACGAACGACTTCAGGAGGGTCAACGGAAATGACGATTCTTGCGGATACGGTCAAATAAAAATACCATGTAAACATACAGAAAACATGGAAACCATACACGAAGAGATGCAAAACTCATCTCGCAAGAAATGAATGAAATGTAGTAGTTTTGGATCAAAATGGCTGACTTCTTATTTCTCTCTGGAAAATGATAATAACAATACTGTATCTTGGGGAAAATATGACGCCATTTAATTTAGTTTCGTCTTTACAATGTTTATCTATCCCCAAATATAGAAATTCATTAATACCTGCCCACTGTCGACTCGAATCCACGATCAATGTTGTATAAATATCAAGGTGTTTCCAGATATTTACTTTTCGCACGCAACTTTTCCAATGCGCTCCGAAGCAGGTAATGTGATAACAGATCCCCATTTTTTACACGAGGGACTGCGTGCAATATTTCTGTAATATGGTGTAGTGCACAAAAACTAAATAAAATATTTAATGTAAAACCAGTTCGAAATATATTGATAAATCAGTAGATCTTGAACAGTCATTTCACAAGGCTGAATTTTATTTTGTAAGCGGCGGGACTGTCTCGCATAATGTATCTCTCAGTATTCGATTGATTGTGGTAACATTGTTTTTTTGTGTGTTATCTCTGGATTTCCACATAGTTCCCTCTTACAATGAAAATAAATCTATGATTATGATGGTAACAAGCTGTTGTTTGTTGTAATTGCTATCAAATAAGGAAGTAAATGTTCGAATTCCAAAGAACCCTAATAGCAGGTACGCGTATATACAAGGCTGAAAGATGAAGGGAGGATTTGGAAAAGCGTGTTGCAGCACTCTTCGAGACTTGTTTTATGTGTACGAAACGCCCAAAATTGTCCATATCAAAAACTATAAAATCGGACTGTGTAATCGTTTTGTACAACTCAGTATAATAAGCTACGTGATCGGGTAAGTGGTATACCAGTCATAAACGAGATGAATTTAGATCATGTGCTTTTTGACATGATTCGAGGACCAATTTCTGGAACCAACTTCAAATACGTATATAAATTTTTCTGTTAAGTTGGGTATTGATAGCCAATAAAGGTTACCAGGCCCAGGATCAACTGATATTCAGTACAACATCTAAAGTGAAGGGAACTATATATTCAACTGGAGGAATACCTGGTGCACAGCGCAGAATCTGGGATGAGGCTGATATTGTGATTCCACCACAGGTATGTTACTTTAGGCGAATCACGACAACGTTCCGCACAGCTCTTGGTTGATATTTTTAAAACGCTTATGTCCAATCTTGGAGTAATCAGACTGGATTACTCCAAGGTCCAATGCACATGATGCATGGAAACACAGGAAACAGAAACATTCCCAGAAACGTTCAGGTCTCCCGTGTCGTCTGTGTCCGCGAGTAACGGAAAACATGGTTCCAGGAAACAATGGTTACCGAGATCAAAGAGTTTGATTCCGTGTTTCCCTGCGTCGTGTGCGTGTGCGTTTATTAAACTAACATTTTACAAACGAGTCTATAACTAATTACTGTGGTACTGAATCACTTGTTCAATATAACCTTGAAGTAATCATTTCAAATAATTACTCCAAGATATAACAGTCTCCCGCCTGTAGAATTAGGTTGCCTGAAAAATATAAGTAATCTAACCACGTCCAGGTGTAAAAGCTTTGGCCACCTTGTCCAAATCGGTGCTATGGACCTACTGCCCAGCTGCATGCATTTCTACATCAGTAAGTTTGCAAAATATCGATTGATACCAGGAAATTGTTGTTCATCCTCTGTCAGGAAACAAACGCTTTTTTCATCGCGACGAATTTCATAACGACAAACAATCAGTCACAAGGATTCTGCGCAGAGGCAAGTGACTATCAATCTCGATTCGTGTGTTCGATAAAACATGCAAATACCGTTAATTGATGCGCCATATATAATCACTCTTTCAGCAACCAAAACGAAATTCAATCTGTAAGAATGAAACAGATTGTAAAAAAGGACGTATTGTTCCAGGTGGACATGGTCAGTATTCTGAATATCGTATTGCGCAATTATCCTAAAACGTCATCTTGAATCGTCGTATATTTCCTAATGTTTAAGGAGTTCAAACTGGACGATGTATTGAATCAGATGTCAAAACCGCAGAAGATGTCAAAGTGTGTGAAATATTTGCATGGTGCCCGATTGAAAGGCGCGAGTCAATGTAAGAAGGCGGGCGACAGTACCTGAAATCTACGAGCAATCATCTCAACATCAGAATATATTCTGGTTGCGCGGCGCCCTTCGGAATCGCCATAATAGGGAATAATTGAAATCCGAAAAAGATTCGATTGATAGTTTTCCGAGCTTCCTTATATTTACGAGGCGTTTTTTTCGATGATTTTCAATGATATTTTGTCTATATTAATATTTCGTCCAATCATCAAGATTCAATATTTCAGACTGAATCAAACATATCTGGACATCTCGAATGTTACCGTAATGATTAAGAACCACATCAAGTTTCCCAAACTTAACGTTGTGAGGTAAAGAACGTTAACCTAATAGTTTATACTTTTGAGCCCAATCTATTTACCCTGCCTGTATAGTTAGTTCCCCTTGTGTTTTTCCGAGTCTGAATCTAAAACATTTCTATTTCTTTTTGAACATCTAGGAACAATTTGCTTTTCACAGATCGTGTGTGTTTTTACAACGCCAGCGATCCGATAAAGCGATATTCCTGTCCGATATTCAGGTTAGCTGATATTCTAAAAGAAGCCAAGGTCAAACGAGAAGATATCTCAATTTACGTAAATACAGTTTCAATATTTCTCATCATATATACTGGCAATTTATGTCAATGTATCTCAATTGCGTGTCTTTCATGCAGTCATAAGGGATTGACATCATATTTTCTCTAAATTCCTGGACACATTTTGTTTTTTTCTAGGGAGGTGTCATTATTATCATGATTCGTTGGGATTGTAATCTCGATCGAGGTGAAGATGCCTGCCTACCGAAATATAAATTCGTAAGGCTTAATCACATCGGAACCACGTTCAGCACAGGTTGGAATTTCAGGTATCTATCAATATGCATTTAATTCTATGTAAGTTATTTGTAATTGACCATCTTACAAATAATCTCAAACATCACGAAATCTGCCGTTTAGTGAAAATGACCAAATAGCACTAAGAAACCAAAATACGATAGGCTGCATCGAGAAATATTTATGAATTTCATAATTTTCTTTAAAAAACAGATACGCCGAACACTACATGGATTTAGGCGTGCAAAAAAGAAATCTAGTGAAAGTATTTGGAATTCGATTCATTGTGCTCGTGCAAGGTACGGCCGGGAAATTTAACGTGATTCCGCTTTTACAAAATGTCGGAAGTGGATTGGCAATTTTATCCGTGGTGAGAAACTCTATTTCTGTGTCGTATTCATTATCACAAGAATAGCTGAAATAGAAGCTATTTTTCACATTTCTCACAGGCTACGATACTATGCGATGTATTCGTGTTGTATTGTCTGAGGGATAGGGCGTACTACAGGCGAAATAAATTCAAATACGTCGAAGAGATAGATGGTAATGACGATGACATTCAGAACGGCGAAGGAACGGCATTGAATTTGAATAAAACTCAAACCTATCAATAACTGAAACTTGTCCGAATCAGCCACCATAGAAACCAGTCGGAGAACAGATTTTGCAGACACCAGAATATTTTTTCGGTGGACATTTCTATCATTATAATCGAATGGATATCGTGTTTTAAACGGTAGCAATGCATGTGGCGCAGCCTTTACCTGATAGCAGTCCCCAATCCTTGGCTCCCTTGTTTTTCAGAATACGGTACCTTTGATTGAACTGGGGGGGGGGGGGGGGGCACTAAAATGTGCTCACTGTATTAAATGTAAATCTTGATTGTGCAGCATATGAGTCAGATAAGATATACGTATAATCTCAGGTCCAAATAGGGACAACATGGCAAGTGATAAAGCAAAATCAAGGAGACAAACTAGAAATATTTTCAGAAGATATCATCGTTGTATTTTTCATATGAATTCGAGAATAAAAACAATGATTCTTTGGATTTTATCAACTTAATTTTGTAGAAGATATAGAATTGATAACAATCAGTAACATTTTTTAACAATCAATTTTTCCAAAAAAGACAAAAACTTGATAATATTTAAGGATTTAGAATTTATATTTGATGCCGCATGAGAATTAAGCCAACATTTGGGAATCGAATTCGAATTAAAGATTAACATAGAATTTGTTTTGGCAGCTTCAACTATTGAAGTGGAAACCAGCACTTTTTAAAGAGTGTTTGATAGGATAAATATAAAGTGTATACAAAAATAGGTGCTACGTAACAAATTTATCGAGTAAGCCCTAGACGGAATGAAATTTCCTTTTCAAAAATAATACGTTGAATGTTGCCTATATAAGTCGAGAGTGCTAGCAATATAAAGCAAAGTTACAAGCATATTTTGAAGACTAGAAATTTGGACCTCGGGCTCTTCATAAAATGTTTTTTTAAATAAATAATTTAATTAATTTGCTACAATTTTCTTCAGATATAATTTGTAATATAAATAAAATATGGAATGTGTATATATAATATATATATATATATATATATATATATATATATATATATATATATATATATATATATATATAAAACAGACTCTGGATAGTTAATAAACAGGTAGTAAGTAGTAAGTATGATAACAAGAGTTAATGTATGATTAATATCTCTAACAAGTGATCATTTTTGGACTATATTCCACAATAAACAGCTCCTACTCATTGATTGTCATGCTACATTTCGATAATATTATCATATTTTTTACATAAATAGAATCAGCTTGCCACTGAAACGTGATTTCTAGTTCATTTCTCAGGTCATTACATTTCACAGTTTGAGTTCCAAATGAAGTTCCGCTTCAGACTAAAAGTAAATTTTTGTTGGTTTTTTTCCGATAATCCAGGAACTGGGTTTCATTCGCTTGAGGCTTATTTTTAGCGAAACCCAAAGCATGTTTTTTTTCGAATGTTTTCTAACAGTAAAATGATAATGATAATAATAATATTAATGATAATCAATACTTGTAAAGCGCCTATTTCTCTGTATACCAAAGTTCACCAGCGTTGTAAATGGTCAAGCAAATCATTGATAAGCCATTTGAAACTGTCCAGATCTGAGGCACAGCGAAGATTTTCATCAGCGTGATTCCAACGGGATGAGTAAACAGATTCAACCACCAAAAGCCTTGAGTCGGTATAATGTGCCAAAAGACAAAAGGTTTCTATTTGATGAATGGAGCAACCGCGATAATCAAGATAAATAGCTCTACCTCAAATCAATGAATGGATATGACTAAAAATCGGTACCAAAAAAAAATCCCCGAAAAAGATGTTCTAAGGTTTGGTTGATAATTGCTTATAAGCGGTATAGACTTGTCTACATTTAAAAAACTATCAATCACGTTTGTTTAGAGGAATACCAGTTAAAAACAAACACATATGAAGCACATTCGTTCATAAACCAGTTTCGCCATTATTTCTGTAACCTAAAAATATAATTAGCCGACATGAAATTTGTTTCAAAAATATTCTAAGATAATTCGATACATTAAACTAATGAATGTACACGTAGAGATATAACCTTTTTCAAACAAACTCTAATATTTGTAAGAACAACCCACGCCCAGTGCTTCAAGTAAATGTATTTATAACATTGCTTACGATAACAAATACCGTACATGTAATAACTTATCTACACTCTGAAACATAATTGATTTCTTTTTTTTCTTACAAATTATATAGCACCAGTCTCTCTACTTTATACGTATCACAATCATTTCAAGACGTTAAATTCAAGCGAAAACCTAGAAAAAAACAACATTAATACAAACGCTACATCGGGTTCTGGTAATTATCGATTCTAAAGAACAATAACATGGTCGTAGTTGTTCTAAAAAAAAAAATTAGTTAAAAATAACTCCGACTCATGTGCATTAGATTGATACATTATTTGACACGAGAATAACCAATATATTTGAGACAATATCGCAATAACCGGATATTTTCAACAACGACACAGTTTTATCTAACACCTTAACACTGTACTAGAGATGTATCTAAACATATAGTTCACTGTCTAATTCTACTATTCTATCTTTATATTAAAGGAGAAGAGAAATACAGTTCGGGAAAAACTAACGACGAGAAAATAGATTTATATTAAAACTATAAAAGAAACATAACATTCTTCCCTTGGAAGACATACATTGAACATGAAATCGTTGCGCAATTAACAAAATGTGATCGCCACTTAACTAACATTTATCGTGTCCCAGTTCAATCAATAGAATGTTTTAAAGGATATTCCAGTAACAGCGGTAAACCTGCTCAGTACTGTGAGTATGAAGGTGGAGCCAGATGCGCTGGTGGGCGACCCGGACCGCGAGCGTAGCTTACTTTATGACCTTCAATTTGAGGAGGTAATTCACCCTGAAATGCTGCTGGTTGTTGTTGCTGCTGCTGCTGCTGCTGCTGCAGAGCGCGGGCTGTCTTTACCCGCGTATGAGGAGCCAAACCACTCTGAATTCGCTACAAAACAATAAACTTCAAATCAACATTGATTCCAGACAAGACGCTTGAATAACAATGATATCGAGGCCCAGTTGACATAACTCCGAAGTGATCTTAGATTTTTAAGACTGGTCTTAAGTTGACATATTGGCTATAGAACTAGTCTTATGGTGGTCTTAGATGTAAGATGTATAAGATTGGTCTTAAATCTAAGCCATGAATGCACAACTGGCCCCTAGCATTGAAAATAAAAGAACACGAATACAAGTCATAAAAGGACAAATGTAATTATAGTAGTGTTTCAATCATGCGAAAACATTGCATAAATATCTAATATAAAATACGATTAAGTGTAGAGGAAAATGACATATAATTTCACATAGAAAAACACACACCGTTTTAATCTCACCATTTGTAAAATCATGAAGACTGTAAATTCATCAGAAAGATTGTTTACGCAATAATCGTCATTGTAGATGTGCGGGATAGATATGTGTTCACGCACGTATTTTAAATGATTAATCGCGACTCACCTGAGATGACGCTGGAAAGCTTTTATTCATTAACGATCCGTTCTGTTTACGATGAGCTGATTGTAACGACGCACGCGCTGTGACCGTGTTTGTTTTAGGTGGCGTCGTATCGTCGGGACTGAACGGTCCGTTACTATCAATACTCTCCGTTTCGACCGACGCCAGCGTGTCGTCATTGTCGACGTAATTCAGTTTATGATTAGAATGTTGAGGATGCGCGATCAATGAATGCGCAGGTGGTAGATTCGAGAAGGATGGCCGACCCAGCTCATCACCTTCTACTCCATCATGAAATAACCTGCGAAATATATCAGATTGCTACCTGTAGTCTAGAAACATTAGAGGCCAGTTACACAGTCATTTCTTTGATTTAAGACCGATCTAAGCTCATTTTGGTTCCATAGCAAATCTAACAACGAAAGACCAGTCTTAAGATTCGAGACTACTTTTCAAATGTGCAATAATTGGGCCAAGCATCGTCTCCAGGAGATGGGAGATGATCATATGACACACAAACAAGATACATGATATTTATTAATTCTTAAATGTTCGAATCTGAATCAATTGTCAAAAAACAGAATTTATCGCCTTAAAACACGGTAGTTTCCAAAGGTAATTTCACTAGTATATCTATATTCAATTCTAGTTGATAATTACCTGTCAGTACGACTGCGGTTATACAGATTAGCACTACGTATCGATGGTTGTAAATCTGATGGTGGTTGTAATGGTGCTATATAACCTGTACTGCCTGTCCCTTTAGAATCAGCCTCCCCTGCCACAGCTGCTGCCATTGCCGCCGCTCTCTTCTTCTTTTTCTTCTTCTTTCTGTCGGCTTTCGTCGCCGGTGGCAACTGCAAGTGACTGCCGGGCATACGCGGTTGATTAAGCGGCATGAGTTGTGGAGGTAAGGGTGGACGAAGCTTTCGCTCGGGCGGAGTCAATGGAGCTACATGAAAATATATACAAAACATTGAAATAAAGGGGAAGAAATCATTGAAAGATTGAAAATTTATCTTGACCTCAATGGTTTTCAGTTGATGTTTTAAAACTATTTGGTTGTTTTTAAATAGTTTTGACACTTTAGAACATTGAAATTAACTAAATCAGCGAAATTGTCTATAATGTCAGATTGTGGCTCCATAAATATGGGAATTGCAGTTAATTCTGCAGGTCTAAGTACAATCCCTTCCACGTATTGGCCTCCTGGACAGCCAAGACCAAGTAGCTGTATTAAATAACAAACTTAAGTGTAGTGGAGAATGAATACACGTAATCATTTAGCATGAAGAAATCAAAGTGTTCATACAGACTTGAAGTGCTTAGTCTCCCGGTTCTGTCTCAGCCTTTAGCCGTCCCTAGTCAACAGTTATTGCAAACCACAATCATGATTAATTCCCACAATTAACATCAGTCATGTTTTTTTTTCCATACCTTGATGTCTGTAATCTAGAGGCGGTCCCAGTACATCGTCCTGTATTTCATGTACGGTCTGATCTAATTCAGTACTAGATCGTGAAGCTTG
Organism: Tubulanus polymorphus; assembly: GCF_964204645.1. Taxonomy (NCBI): domain Eukaryota; kingdom Metazoa; phylum Nemertea; class Palaeonemertea; order Tubulaniformes; family Tubulanidae; genus Tubulanus; species Tubulanus polymorphus. The sequence continues at coordinate 1,714,543 of NC_134026.1, forward strand.
ACTCGACGATCGTTGACTTTCTATTTGAGCAGTTGATCGTTGCGTTAATCGTCCCGGCGATGACTGCCGCGCGGGAGATCCCAGTTGTCGCGGTGATATCCCGGGCGAGGATGGGGTTACCGCCGGTTTGTGGATGGGACTTTTCGGCGGAGTGACTGAGGAAGGTACACGGGTCCCTCGTGGAACGGGAACTGGTCCCGGATGACGATTTTTAGGATACTGCGGTTGCGGTCGAGGGGGTGATGAATGTTGGAATTCATCCTCTTTTCCAGCGACCTCGTTCTCTCCGGGTCCTGCCACGTATCTCGGATAATTATCTGATTCAGGCTACAAATAAAATTCAGATTCTTTTACGATGCCGTAAAAACCGTTACAAAAATGTGTATTATGCGCACCATGTCATCAACATTCAAGTTTCACGACTCATATTTTCTATCTATGTTCATGATAATGAATTTCACAGTTGTATGAATGAATGTGCACTACAACATCTATATTCAGTAAGTTTTCTTGTTGGTTAATTTGGTACAAATGTTTCTATCTTCAATCAATCATTAAAAGTTAAACCTACCTTCGGTTTAATGTAGTTGTGCGGTTGTTTAGGAGGCACTGGTTGTTTTGGTGGTGCAACCGGCTGTTTGATTTGTACAGGTTTATTTGGTATATTTGGCGGACGTGGTTGAAATCTGGCAGGCTGCAGTGGCACAGCTACCGGCACCGCTGCTGGAGCTGGTGCTGCAGGTGGCGTCGGTTGTGATTTTGGTTTGTGCGGACGATGAATTACGGTTGCTTGATCGGATTCATCTCCGTCTAGATCAGATACATCCATCTCTCCTAAACTGACATTATCATTTACATCGTGTTCCATTCCAAACTCTACATCTTCTATAAAACAGTTAAACAGAACGATCATTTGACGGATCAAATTCAAGTACATACACATGGCATTCAACATCACTGTGAATTCGACATATACAACACTTGAATTCATGGGAAAGTTACCATTAGCAGCTGAATTAAACATTCTCACAAAAACCAGTCCCAGAGGAGAAGACTTCGGACACCACACCAAAAACTCAGCTTGAAGAATTATCTATAAAGAGGGGAATATACCTTGTGTTTCCTGTGAATTTGGTCGACCAGTAACAACTATCTCGTCATCTTCAGTTTCATCTATAGACATGTATATTTCAGCCGATTCACCGTTTATTCCCGGTTTTCGAGCTGTTTTCTGCGATTCATTTGTCGTTTCGTCACTGTTTTCACCATTCATTCCGTCGTACAAGTTCTCGGCCATCGCGTAATCAGTTCTCATCAACGGTACAGACATGGAATGTTGAAGCAATCGCACATTTTCCTGTTTTAACGGAAGATAGTTTTACTTAATGATTATCTAGATTCAGGGTACTGCTGCATAGTCATAGCTTAGACTTCAGACCGGTCTAAAACCAGTTCAATTCAATAGCCAAGCAATTGAGTTAAGGTCAGTCTTACAATTAACACCACTTTCGGAACTAAGTCTCAACTTTGGGACCAACTGGCCCATGAGATTTACCTAACCCATTACCCCTGGTATATATTTGTTAGATAGAAGCTCGGTACGGTTTTTAGAATCTCACATTCTCTGATTTAACAGTTTGCAGAGGACCGCATCTTCGTTTCTAATAATATGAATACTTACTGAACTGTCTAAACTCTTTGATCGAAGGTGTTTTGCATCCTTTTCTCCCTGTTCTTGTACATCGAATGATTCACTTCTCGTTAAACTGCTCGATCGTAACGGACGTTTCATCGCTAATCCACGCGGAGATTTACCTCGATTTGGAGGTGGATCTTTCGGTGGACGAGGCGGAGTGATCGGTTTCAAAATCGCATCGCTCAAATTTGAGGATTCCTGAAAATAATATTCATTGAAGAATAATACAAACTTAATTACCACAGTATATCAGCACAGGGTTTCCAGTGGTAAGGCCTGGACAAAAAGAAGTATTAAGAAGTTTTTTTCGGTAATTTTAAACCCAAAAGGAAGGACATTCATAGATAACCTCAGGGCAGACTTTGACAGGAGCGCAAAGAATATTTAACATATAGGCCAAAGTCAGCGGACTTATGCTCTGCTAGTTGCAGGTGAAAAGAATTGTGGTAGCATGTGCTCCTTGCGCTCCCTTCTCCCCCGCTAAAACTACTCTACAACATTCAGCTTATAACTGACAATAACTACAGGAACAACAACAAATACAGTACTCTGACTATAGAGCGATGAGGAAATATTCAAAAATAGACAAACAAACACACACGGCAACATGCTGACAACTGAATGAACTTGTACCTCTAATCCCAGCTCAGACTCCAAATCCTGACTTAATGTCTGATAGCATGTAAATACAAATAACATTTTATAACAGAAGAAACGCTCGGTATCCATTCTAATTCAGCAAAATCAACTCACCCGAAATCCGAATCCTCCTTTCTCCGATTCAGGAGTTCTGCTTCCATCTCGAGCTCTTTGCCTTTGATGTGAAGCCAGTATTAACATACAGTAATGTAGCTGTCTTCCTCGCGCATATTCCCAACTAGTCGCGTTATATTTATCACGAGATTCTAATTCACCTACGCAACAAAAACAATTCAATGATAAATTCATCTGTCCCCTTAATTCAATCTGTTACATAGCCTTTCCTCAAAACTAAGGCAATTGCTAGCGATACATTTTGAAATGAAGGGGCCTCACCTCCTTTTTCGAGTAAAAAGTTACAGACTTCGCCGTGGCCACCCATAGCTGATAGATGAAGCGGAGTCCGATCATGGTCATCTCTATCATTCACACAATCATTACCGGCAATTTCTACAATGACTTTACAAGCCGGTAATGACCCTGAAAGATATTTAGACATAAATTTGTTATAGCGCTTTATATCCATAAAGATAATTAAACTTGTGCCATTCATTTCTAACATTTATAATAACAAGTACAGCAAGTAAAATCATCACTTGCAAAATCAAGGCAGGCTTATATCATCAACCAGGTTAAGACTATTTTGTTATCCTATAGCTCATAAACCAACTTCCTATTTGAAACCATCTTTAGGCTGAAAATTAACGAGAGTTCCAAAATTCCCTAAAATTGCCCAGACCCTTGACTGAAAATTCCCTGATTAAATCATGAAAACATGTGGGAAATTCGGATTAAAAGTCATTTTCTTGTATATTAAGGAACAAATGGACTGCAAATATTAACCGGATAAGACCAAAATCAGGATTAAACGACTATTAAGCGCGTTTGATTGTCAGAGGCGACATGAATGAATGTAATTTACCGATTTCAGCGGCGAGAAGCATCACAGTTTTCCCGTCGTCATCTTTTATCACAGCCGTTTCCTGAGTCAGTAATGTCCTCAAACATTCTAACGGTTCAGTACGTCGTACGGCCCAATGCATCCACGTACGACCGTTATTATCGCGTTCAATCCCGTCCGCTTCGTCGATGTTCTGATTTTCAACGACGCTCAATTTCTCAAAGTGTTCGATATGATCTAAACGACACGCCCACATACACGGCGACAGACCATCTTTATCGCGGATGTTTACGTTCGCCCCATGAGCCGTTAACAGCTGAAATATAACGAAACATTTAAAATATAATTACCCACATTGAATAAATACCTTTTTGTTATTCTAGACTGAACACAGGATTATTATCATATTATAATTACAGACAGTGGCCTTTTTTCTCTTATAAATGTTAGTATTAACATGCAGTTTATGAGTGTTAAATCGGCTCTGCAATTTTGAATTCGCTTTACTGACAGAACACAGAGGATCACAGTGGAACCAGATCATCCATTTTTGGTATGGTGTTTTAAAATTTGAATTACACTATACTTATCATTTCAGAAATGTATATGATAATGAATTAAAATGTGATTATATATAATTCCCTCACCTGTAATGGACCAGTAGACGGAGTAACTACAGCCCAGTGAATTGGCGCTCGACCAAATGAATCTTGTAATGTGTGATCACAGTCGGTGTCTAATAGAAGTTTAATCGCGTCAGTGTTGCCTTCGTGGCATGCAATGTGCAGAGCTGAAGACCCATCTATAATTCATACAATTAGGCATCATTAATGATATGTAGACACAAATTGGCCAAAACTGATGAAAAAAATTTGGACGAAAGATGTCATCATATTTATAGAGAATCATCACTAAGATCTCCTTACCGTGAGCTGTAGCATTGATATCTGCACCCATATCTATCAAATACTTAGTAACATTGAGCTGTTGATGATGTATTGAGTACATTAAAGGTGTTCGTCCAATAGCGTCAATATCATTGATAACATGAACATCTAAAAAAACAACAGTTCATCAAAACAATTATTAGTCTATTTTCCTCCGTTCAAACTCTCTAAATGTTTGTCCATAAAAAGTTATTTCTAATAAATCTATAGACAGGCTGTCAAGTGGTCTTTTGAAAAAGATAAGGGACAGTAGGGATCAATTTTCTTTTTCTAAAGTAAGGATTTTAGATGACCAGACAGGGCATATAGTATGAGGAATTTACTCTCACAAATACTAGTACAGGAAAGGAATGCTCCAACATCCTCCCAGCCCAGGTATCAATATCAACATCAAAACGTTGCATTTCCACCAGGTATTGGTATTGATATCAGGTGACAGTGCCAAAACCTTTCTGACATCTTATCGCACGTGGACAGATGATTTTAGAAAAAGTACAGAAAAATGCACCAAACAATAAGTAGCAGTGGGGAAAACACTTTTTAGCAGAAAAAAGAATTAATCACCTATTTCAACTAACTCTTGTAACCAGGAAATATCGCCGTGTTTTGAAGCTTGAATTGAGTCTGGTAGACTCGGAGAATTCGAACTCTGATTACCGTCAAACGTCATCGAAATACTCATCGACACGCGAGGATTCTCTAGATTTATCCAACGCCATTGAAATTTATCGGGAGCGTCTTTAAACGGCGTCATCGGACTGAGTCCGCGCACCGACGAACGAAAAGTGTGATTTCCATTTTTTTCCTGAAGTCGACCTTGTAGCAATCGATAATACTTTTGCATGTGTAACAGCGCTAAATTCAACGCGTCGCGAAGTTCGGCGCATTCAACATCTTCACTTAGTTTCAGCAGGAATTCCTGCACATACGCAGCCGTCTTTTGGAAATCTAAGAATAAAACAAAAGTAATTCAAATAATCCAGCACCCTCACATTCCTTCATGGGTATCATTCACAGATACAACCATCATTATAACAGACGCTATAGGGCCTATATATAGGAGAGAATAAGTTAATTGAGTAAATTTCTGAATGGAGAGTCAATTTTTATAAGTGAACCCCCGATATACCGCCCTTCCATTTAGGCCTACCGCTACCGCCAGGTTTTCTCAACGTACATCTCTAACAAATACATAGTAAAACACCCCCGATACACCGCCATACTCTCTATAAACCGTTCAGCACCGATGTGGGCGGTATATCGGGGGTTGACTGTATATTACTTCATTTTACTTGATTCTAATTTTTAACGCATATATTTCGTGTTTACTCGCTATGAAATTTGTATATAGTTGGTTTTGACCTTACTTATTCCCCACGTCACAGAGTGTACTATTCGACTAGGACACCTTTCTTTATTTCTAATGCTCTTCAATCAAAAGTAATTACATACATACAACTTTTGTTGTTGTTAGATCAGTGAGTCAGGAACACTTATACACATATAGCCTGGGCTATCCTGACTGAATAGCATGGGTTCACTGACTGACTGACTGATCTAATCCACAATACCGCTCGGTCTAAGCTGTGAATCACAGACAGCCAACAATCAACAAGACTTAATTATAAACATCAGAGTATTTTTAACATATTGACTGTATTGAAACTTCTACTAAACAAAATCAAAATAATATCCACCATTTAATCAAACACGAAGAATTTTGTTGTTTGTCAATCCAAAAATTATAAAAATTAAAAAGTTTCACTTGATTAGATGGTTGCTTTCAGCTTTTTAAGGGGGGGGGTCCAAAGCTCAAGTTGATGTTCTTCATAATTTACGGAGCGGAGTTCCTAATTTTTGGCAGAGTGTCAGATTAGTTTCGGAATCAATCAATTTAATTGAATTTGCTCCGCAGTTACCTTTTCTTTTGACGGTCATTGCGGAATCAATGCGTTCACACGATTAACAAAACATCAGCTCATACAGCTAATTAAAACCTGATTATATGTCCTGAATACTGCGTACGAAAACTGCGATATACTAGGTAATTATCGACATTTTAGAGATTTAAAACGCTGATATTGAATCGATATAAACACTGGTCGCCATTTTGACGCTTTTCTACAGCGGGTCAACACGGTACAAATAAGTGTGAAACGGCTTCCAAAACTAACGTTTAAACTACTTCGAGAGTTAGTGATCTCATTGAGATATAAACGAATTCATATCATATTCGGTTGTAAGCGAAATCTGCGGTGAAAATCTCTTGTCTTGAATAAAATGCGATATTATTTATGGTAACAACAAAAATAGTTCGCTGACAGGTGCTCGGTTCCGGTCGTATCGATATCTTCCTGAGCAACTAGGAGGAAAGTAGCGCCGGAGAATTCGCCATATTTGTTTACTGCCCGATCGCTGGAAAATTTTAGTCCATTTCATCGGCTATCATCTTAGTCAACGGACCAATTTCAACTAAAAAGATTTAACGAAACGCATCCATATTTATTTGAAGAATGGCAGATGCCGATAAGTTGAATATAGACAGCATCATAGCAAGACTTTTAGAAGGTATTCTTTGACGTTCCCGCTAAATCTTGAATTATACGTAGTCGTTTGACATTTAGAACGATTGAAGGGGTGTTTCCATCTCTATTTTGTGTACATCTTATCGATTTTCTCGCTTGAATGTATTTTGTTATTCGTATGTATGTTTAACATCATAAATGTTTTTAAAAAGGAGCAATAATAATCCCTTTAGTTTGCTTCAGTTTTTGCCCTGGCTGGGCCTGGCCAGGGAAAAAAGGAAATCTAATCTTTATTTTCTGATTAATCCACCTGTAATATCAGGCGGTCTAACAATAGGGGTTCAGAGTATCTAAAAATGTATAAAAGAGCAAGTTTCCATCTGTCATGTTTGGCATTTATGAAGATATTGAGCGATGGACAAAATTTGAGTCAGGCCCATAACGCATATCCCTTTGATGAAAGCCAGTCTTTTGAGACCACTTTCATGGTAAATGATAGCGTGAAATGTTTCTGAAAAGCTCCTGAGCTCGCAAAGAACGGTGAACTTGAATTAAACGATGCTTGTGTTTATTTTACAGTGAGAGGCTCACGGCCGGGAAAAAATGTCCAGTTAACGGAAGCAGAAATCAGAGGACTGTGTTTAAAGTCTCGAGAAATCTTTCTCAGTCAACCCATTCTACTCGAGTTGGAAGCCCCATTAAAGATATGCGGTATGTATCTTATTGTGAATAAACCAATGTTTTAATTCAGTGTTCTTCATAGGCTGGAATTCTTGCTGCGTTAGTCGTGTGTATGACATTGTTGCTGGTAACGTAGCAACCGAAAAGTACAGCAAATTAAGTTAATTTTTGATGTAATGTTCTTACTTTCATATTTAAAGGCTCAACGTATTTCAAAGCAATTATCAGCATTGATAGAATCTTGACATCTACTTACCGGATATTTATAAGGGGTGCATTTAAAAATGAAAGGGGGCGCCGCTCTAGTCTAAAATCGGTTGTGGAGAACACTGCATTTCAATGAAAATAAAGAATGAATGTATGAATTTATTTTCAGGGGATATTCACGGACAATACTATGATTTACTGCGGTTATTTGAATACGGTGGTTTTCCCCCGGAGAGTAATTATTTATTTCTGGGCGACTACGTAGATCGCGGTAAACAATCGTTAGAAACTATTTGTTTGTTACTCGCTTATAAAATAAAGTATCCAGAGAATTTCTTCTTACTGCGTGGAAACCACGAATGTGCCAGCATCAACAGAATCTATGGCTTCTATGATGAATGTAAGTTTTTCGTAATTTGTCTTCATTCGTGATACATTAATTATGGTTCATTACTGGTAAAAGTGGGGAATGGTTGTACATTGAAAAGATATTCTTAAAATTTTGGTATTTAAACCGGACTACAGTTCTCAAAATTTATGTTTTACTCCAAATGTTAAGAACTTAGACAATTAAGTTTCATTTTGATGTAATCTTTCACATTGACTGCTGTATGAAGCGATGATAGAACATATGGTGGATGTAGAATTGGCAGGGGTTGGTTAAGATCTTGAATTACCAGTGGCGGGCGTTTCACGGAAGGTGTTGAAAATTCGCAAAATTGGGCGGGGTTGCTGGTAAACAACTACTAATGCTAACTATTGACTACATCGATTGAGAAAATGATCATATGATAGTGCTGATGTGTTAGTAATGTATTGGTCATCCGACTTGGTATTCTTTCTAAATATGAAGTTTTGTTCCCATAATTTCATACTGGATAAAAAGTCTTTAAAAATTCTTAAAACTATCATGTAGATCTATGTTTCACTATATGATTGATTGTTCTGATGCTTCGATCTGAAGGCGAACTGATGATGTATTAAATTCAATAGCTAATCTCTTTCTGTCCAAATTTGTTAATGTGTTTTGCGTTGTGTTTTAGGTAAACGAAGATACAACATTAAACTATGGAAGACTTTTACCGATTGTTTTAACTGTCTACCGATCGCCGCTATTATCGATGAAAAAATTTTCTGCTGTCACGGAGGTAATGAATCATTCTAAAAATAAATCACAGGAACTCTATTTGTGTAAACAGGTGACCCTAACACTAAGATTTCGGGCTCTGAATTGAATTTTAAAATGATATTTTTAGGCATAATTTTCAAAAGAGAATTATTAAATTAATATTGTAAAAACAATGCAGATTACCTGGAAACCTGTCGTCATATGGATTTTAGAGGCAATGAATTAATGAGGTGTTGTTGCTTTACAGGATTAAGTCCAGACTTACAATCAATGGAACAAATACGACGAATCATGCGTCCTACAGATGTACCAGATCAGGGATTATTGTGCGATCTTCTGTGGTCGGATCCTGATAAGGATACTACGGGTTGGGGTGAGAACGACCGAGGCGTGTCGTTCACTTTCGGTGCAGAAATAGTCGGCAAATTCTTGCACAAACACGATCTTGATCTTATATGCAGAGCACATCAGGTTCGTTGAAAATGCTGTTCAATTCTGATTTGAATTCATGACGAAAATATCAACTGATACAATTAGCTGTGCAGTGTGAAAAACTACAGCTGAATCAATTTATTATATCGTAAATTGGAGGTTAATGACAAAATTGCTCTTAAGAATTCTTTTCCACCGGAATAAGATTTAGAGATTGGATTTGGATGAAGGGTTTTATAGCTGTTGTTTTGATATCACGTTATTTGTATATTAATTACAGGTAGTCGAAGATGGTTATGAGTTTTTCGCTAAACGGCAACTCGTAACGCTGTTCTCTGCGCCGAATTACTGCGGTGAATTTGACAACGCTGGAGCCATGATGAGTGTAGATGAAACTTTAATGTGTTCGTTCCAGGTAATTGTCAAATATCTTGTGCCGGGATTCTGGGTTCTTACGAGGAATTACGGAATTATTTTTCCCTAGAGAAGCTGAATGTTTTCTTGAAATAAAATTCGTAGCTAGAATAATGTTTAAATTCTGGCTCTAAATCGATTTCCTATTTATGTTCTAGATTCTGAAGCCGGCGGACAAGAAGAAATTTACATACGGCGGTCTGAATTCAGGTAGACCGGTAACGCCACCTCGTGGACAACAAGCAAAAAACAAAAAGAAGTGAAAATAGAATTCGACGTCAGTGTTCAAGTAGCAACATTTATATCGGGATCAGTGGATCTTTGGCTCGTATATAAAAACCAAAGACACCATTGTATATTTATGATAATAATCTGAAACCTGTCTCTATTGCTGTCTGAACGTCGCGATAGAGACAGGTTTTATTACACCCGTTTAGGTGCCGCCTGTCGTTGGACATTGAACAAACACGCGACAGCATCCAAAACAAAACTACCGTACTACTTTAAAAACATTGTGTACAAATTGTAAATGTGTTTTTTGATAGGCATTTTGATGTCTCGCACTTGGAATTGACTAGTGTTCAATGTAACGTGCGCGACTCCCCTTTAGGAAAGCGAGTAAAGTATATGTATATATAAATATATCTATTAGAGAAATCGGTGTAAAATTAGGCTCGAACTTCACGGAGATTTTGGTTCTGATTCCGCGCAGGGCAAATGTGTAAACAAATATGGCAAAAAAAAATTGGAAAATGGCGGAAAAAGAATCGTAAATCATTCGCGAAACGCAACGGTTGCTATGAAAGTTGGGGATCGGAAGTTTTAAGACCTTTAATATCTACGTCATTTCCTGATCTCGTCTGGAATTAATCTTAACCTCAGGAGACCTGTAAATCTTAACGAATAGCGAAACTGAGACAAATTCGGTCACATGCATGAATTGAGAAAGCGCGACGACTAAACGTCTCGTGTCATCGAATTGACATTAACGTTGACTAACTTGTAAATAAATGTAAAAAAAAATCTTATGTACTCCATGGACGCTTGTATCAGTTGAAAAGATAAGTTTTTGTGATTGTTCTTCATTAGATTGTATTCGTCCAATATAAATCTCGATGTGACCAGATATTACGTTTTTTTCTGTACGATTAAATAGCAGATTGATTGATGTCGTGTAGCTGCAATTTTATTTTGACTTGGATCAACTAATGTTGTATACCATTCTCAATGTATTGTATGTATAAATGATAAAATAAAAACTGATGTAGTTTTCATCGGTGTTCTTTGTTCTGTAATAATTAGTATCGTAGAACTCATGGTAGTTGAGGATTCTTCTGATGAGCACATTTCTTTCATCGAGAGAAGTTGATTCAGAGAAACACGCCCTCTATTAGTACGTCAGAATCAGTCGATGTACGTAACTGGTTGGGAACAGTGGCGAGTGAGAATCGGAAAGGACGAATCCGGGATTCGAACCCTACTACAATGAGACTCATATCTTCCCGCTAGTCGGTACTAGCAGCAATTACCATATGTCAACATATACACGTGCGTGAAGTCTTCATCTGATAAAAAAACGTCTATAACGCCAGTTTGAAAGCTTACTGTGACGTGACTGGTGAACCTGAAGATTTTTCCTAACCAACCTACGTTTTTATTAGTTAACTAAAAGTAAGACTAACTGACTTGGCCAATCCTGCTTTCAAATTCAATCAATGACAATGTCGAATCATCTTTGACTGAATTTGCCTAGTGTTACATATTTTTAAGATATTGTCTATAACTCAAAGGGGACGCCTAATGAATTATTTCAATGACATTTATTTAGTTTGTTGTGCAAAAAAAGGAGAGAAATTGCATCACGAAGATGACGACATCTTTAGCTCAGCAGCTCGCTCGTTTAGCTGTTCCTCACACCCAGGCATTGTTAGGGGAGGATAAACGAAAGGCTTCATTACTTTTTGAACCTAAAGAAGCGGCAAATATTGACAAAGAGACATTTTATGCCCTCGGTAAGTGGAGTGAGAATTAAGTATTTATTGAAAGAAATATGAAGATTGTTTCATTGATTATGTTATGTTTTTTCACTAAGGTTTGAATGGATTGCAAGAACTTGAAAATATAGATCGGGAATTCGAAGAGTTCAATGATGTATTATTCAGCGATGCATCACAGAATTTTGAGAGGAGCGTGCAGACGAAAGAAGTCAACAAAAAACTAGATGAATCAATTTCGAAGTTTCTGATCAAGTTGTCGCCATACTTTTTGTTGCGCCCGGCTCACAAAGCTCTAGAATGGCTCATATACAGGTGAACATATTCATCTATTTGAAAAAAACTACATTTACCACTATTCTTTTTGCTGTTGTTAGCTGAGCCCTAGTAAAATAAGTAACCTGGAGGTGATTTAGTTTTATAATCAGGTATTTTCACATCTGATTTTAAATGCTTACCACCAATGAATCAGATGATTGGGAGAGATCAGCTTTTTATTTATTTTTGAGAATACTGTTGATGATGTCTTCTATAGGTATCATATTCACTGGTATAATGTAGATGAACTAATGCAGTGTATATTGCCGTATCATGAAGCTAATATATTTGTACGCGCTGTACAGCTTATCAAGCTTGAAGATCCAGCCAATAAATGGCATTGGTTACATCATATACAGGTCTGTTTGATATTACTGGATGGCTTTTACCTATATTTAATATCATATTGAATATGATATGCAGGCTTTGTTTTTAATTACAGAAACCTGGCAGTCATCTTCCACGAATGACTGTCATTAATCATTGTCGGGCTGACTTGGGGTTTCTAACATTTGTGTGCGAAATGGTACCTAACTTCTTAAAGGTCAGTAATGTCCTAGATAGACATCCAGTTGTCAGTTGCACTACTAGATCTAGAATCTTGTGATTAAGCATAGCTGTTTTATTCTTGTGAGCAGATTCATGGAAATGCTTCTAATAACAGTACGTCTCTGCGTGTTATAATGAGTTTCTACGCTACGACTGTAGTCGGTGCTCTGGAAAATGGTAACGTCAAAGAGGAAATGATTGCCAAGTTACTGCCGTATCTGACGCAAGGATTCAAATCGAAAAACATCGAGTATAAAGCATCGTCGTACATGATCATGTCGCAACTCGTTACGAAGGCAAAAATAAAAAAAGAATTCTTTGCGAATACTCTACCAGCGCTTTCAAAGGTGAGTCTAATATTTATTGAGAGAAAAGAATGAATTCTTAATTCTGTTTCATATAGAGATAAGCTATAATGATATGATTCTTTTAATTTTAGCATATTCCTTCAGTAATGATCAGTGAGGCTTTAACGTGTATATGTCTCATATATGAAACACAGACCATCGATGAAGTTCCTAAAAGGTAATTATAGTGAAACAAATAAACTTGTTGTAGTGGTTTTTACAGACACTTGAATTGAATGCCTTTTATTTTACAGAACGTTTCGCCATATCTGTCGACTACCGGCAGTAGTGTCTACGATTCAAATGTTATCTTCGAAATACATCATATCGAAGTTTCTCGACAGGTTTCTGTCGCGACTAACTCGCGAAGGGATCAAAGATGCCGCTACGATGACTTGTAGCGAAGGAGGTGATGATATGGAACAAGAATTTTCTCCGTATTCAGCTTTATTAGAAGGCATCCTGTCTGATGTACAGCTCACTTCTGATACCGCGCAACATGTTATCAAGTAAGTTCTATTTTCAATGACGTTGTCTTTTGCACAATTATCAGATTTTCATCTTCTTGAAAATAATTCCCATTTAGAATTCTCCTGGATGAATTTATGTCGCAGAAAAATGATGAACCAGCGGATATTGACAGCTTGAATAGAATTAAACAATTTATAGGAATTATGGAGAAAAGGTACAATATTTTATTGATCAGTCAAATCTTTACAATCTATCCTGCAAAAAAGGCTTCATTCTGTTCATTTGTATGATATTTAATCCTTGGTTTACAGGTATCCACTGGACGTAGACGCGGTCATCGAAAAAACAACAAAGCGTGGTTTATCACCTAATCAACAGTCGATCGTACAAGAGTTTATAACAGCGACAATGTCAGCAGCGAAACACTCCGTAATTCCGGACAGTGAGACTAATCTCGTACTTGCTGCCAATCATCCGAAAGCTGAAATACGTAAACTAGCCATACAGCAACTTATAAAAATCGTCAACAACAATGAGGCAAGTAATCATATAAATCTTTGAGAAAATTTCTGCTCTTCGTCGACTAACTAGAAGTTTTTCGTGCAATCTTTAGGAAGAAGATAAAGATTTTGTCGCGTCAATTTTCATCGATAGATTGAATGATGATGATGCAGAAGTTGTGAAGGCAGTACTTCAAGATGTTCAGGTAAATATCAATAGTTATACGCAGGATTACCATGGCAGATGATAAACTCAGATGAGGCAAATCAGGGAATTCCAGATTTATTTTCCCCTGTTGGGAAAATCAGGAAGTTCTGAATCAGAATATTTGGTATATTGTTGTTCTTGCCGGTGACAAATGAAGACACAAGAACCTCGAGAATATCATGATTTAATCAGGGAATTTTTGGTTGGGTAATATCGAGGAATTTTGTATTCCCTGATCTGTAAGAATCCTGTAAACTAGTACATCGATTCATTGGTCATTTTATATTCTAGGTATTGAAACAAGTAATAGAAGATCAGAAATTATATAGCTTGATTTCTAAACTGCTACTGAAATCATTCAACTTCCACTCAGATAAGAAGTAAGTTGCTTTACTAGCATTTTACTAGTAAAATATAAAGAACATAAGACAATTTATGAATATTGTTTGGAATTTCAGGAAATTGATCGTCCCGTCCTGTTTAACTTTGCTAACAGAGGATCATTTTACTGATGTTTCTATGGATACGGTGCTTGTTTTATTGCTGCCGTTTTTGATAAAAACTCAGAATCAGAATAAACGCTTTGCTGCAATGATTATGGGGAGCAAATTTGCCGAGAAACATCCGCTATTGAAGAATTTGCATGAAGGTAAACTTGCACGTGCTTGAATTTGTTCAGTATCAATGTCGGATTTCATGTTCTTATTGGCGTAAAATTTGTATTTGTTAATATTTCAGAAACATCAGAAAAGAAAAAACAAAAAAGTCATTTGATACTACAAAATCTTGTCAATGCACTAAAAGAACAAGACATCGCTTCAAGGAAAAGCTTCGTGAGTAATTTCAATGGATGATTAGAGCCTACTGGTTCATAATCGTATGAATAATTATGCTTGCAGCAGATGCTTTTGTGTTTTCCCAATGATAGAATATTCATATATGAACACCTGTTATTAATTTGTAGTTGATAAAGTTATTGGATGCTGACAAGGAACACCTACCGGTGCTGTACGATGTCATTTCACTATTCGTTTTGACTGGTTTGCTGCCGAGTGTTGAAAATGCAACCGAGGGATTTTACTATGAGACGCATATAGTTGCAATACTCGAGAAATGCCTTCTACCAAACATGGTATGTTGTACCATGTACAGCGTTTTAAAACTGAATCTCCTGAATATATTTTGAAATCTATCGATTGTTTTTCAGATTAAAGGGCTGAACGATGGTGTAGCTCATGACGATATTGAGAGTATACTGTTGAAAGCTGTAAGGTTATCAGTCACTGATTCTACCATGTTGTTGCCATTTGTGTTGTGGATCTTGGATCAATTGATAACTTCCATCTGTGTATCACCCGAACTGAAAGGTTCGTATATCGGTAGATTCGAGGCATAAATTAAACTTGAAATGGAATTCATGGAATATTGTTATTTTTTTCACAGATATTGATTGGTGGGAGAAAGAGGAACAGGATTGTCCGCTAAAACCGTTCAAATTCTACACAGACCTGTTCACTTTGTTAACAAATGCCGCATCAAATAAAGAAACATCAGAGTTTGAGCTGTTTAGAAATCCATTGTTAAAATTTCTTCAGGTTTGTTCATCGTAATCATATGAAGTTTGAGTTGTTTTGATTTCATTCATAAATATCAATACGTCTTAAAAACTGTATCATTTTAGAGGTTTCCTGATATCATGCTGTATCAGTTTCTGGAAATGATGTGGAGAGACAGCTCTGATGTTATTACTCAATTGAATGCTCTGTACATTGCTGAGGTTTTCATCGAGAATTCATCCATCGATCACTTAAATCAACAAGATTCTGGTAAATAAATTTTCAGCCAATCAATTTCCTTTTGATTTGAACCTTTCATATCGTGGCATAGTAAGATTGCTTGATGAATATCTAGAGATAATTTTGAGTTTCTAGAAAGAACAAAAGAGTCAATCTATGTACGTCTCTTTATTGCAGTTATCCCTAGTTTATTGTGCTGTTTGTCAAGTGATGAGAAAAAAGTGCGTAAAGCGGCAGTTGCTTGTTTCAAGTCGATTCAAGAAGCTCTGGAAGACAAAAACGATGTTGATACGTTTGTGTACATTTATCTGATCCGTGAAGTTGTTCAAAGGCAGGAAGAATTGATATCAGATTGTAACCACATATCTGAGGTGAGTTTATTAACTTTGTATACAAAACAAAACTAAATGAATCAGTTTTTAGGACATGTATTCGATGTATATACGTTCGATCCCTCATCTTTTTCATGATAGGCTATTGGTTTAATCTTACGAGATGGTTATAACTCATCGGAGAAAAATCTTCTGGCTAATCTAGAGTCACTTGTGTCGATCGTCCTCCAAGATGAAACTCCTTTGTCAGTGAAAGACGTCATTTTAATGCAGTTATCCGGCATAGATGAGCAGGTCAGTTTCTTTTTGTGTCGAATTCAATGTCAATTCCTGTATCTCGCCATATTTCCTCTTCGCTAAGTTAAAGATGTATCATTTTCTAGAAGCTGTTGACGAAACTGTTACCGTTTCTAACTCATCTGATAGAAAAGGAAAGTCTCAACGAGTCAGAAACGAGGTGTATTCATCGACTCGTCCAGAGATTCAATGAGGTCACCGCTTCGTTACTGTCTCAGAAGAAAGTATTCGACGTGTTTGTCGCTTGTATGAATAAAACAACCGGACATGATGCCGAATATTCATCCGTTCAGTACATCGCATTATCACAGGTTTATATTGCAGCAATTTGTCACAATTATATTTGTCGTTTATTTGAGATCCTGTAGGCCTTATATTTTGATGTGCACTGTTCTTGCTTTGCAGATAAAGAAAGAGTTCTTCACAGCTTTGACTCCAAAGGTTCAACAAGAACTGATATCAGAGCTGTTCGATTTATGGGTTGATAGTAAATTAACGCAAACTGCATCTTGCGTTACGAAATGTCTCAAAGGTGTAAGTATAAATGTGTAGATTGATTATTGGAATTGTAGCGAATTTACGTCTTTATTTGATGGATTGTGAATGTTAATGTTTTTAGTTGACGCTAGACGCTCAGCACGTGATTGTTGAATTGAATAAACTGAGAGCTGGTAATAAAGCCACTACAGTTCGCGATGCTAAACGTGTTAGACGTCAATCAAAACCAGCGGAGTCTGAACAGAGCGAGTTAGATACTCGTCCATGGCAGAGATCATTATTGGTTCTGGAGATGCTTCAATCGAAGAAAAAGATACACAATGTTTCCAAGTTGATACAGTCTCTTTTTAACATTCTGAAAATGTAAGAAATTTATTACATCGAATTTCATCACTTAAAATCTTCTGATTTCCTTGTCTTTTACCGAGCATGCTATATTGATATTTCAATAATTCAGCAAATATTGATTTCTTATTCAGTATTTTAGAATTGGATAGTCAGGTTCCGGCTGAATATGCGAAACAACTAGTGATGTCGTGTCTGAATAATATCTGTACTAAACTAACACCTGAAGGTATGGAACAGGTTCCTCAGTCCTGACTTTATTCAGATTCGAACAATTGCTTATATCGCGTTCTATTGTATTTCAGATGTTGAAAATGAAGAACACTTTAACGTGGAACTGATTGTACAATGTATTCGAACATCTAACAATCCTCAAACTCATCATCATGCTCTGTTACTATTAACTGTTGCAGCTGCTTTATTCCCAGTAAGTTTCCTTATTTTCCTAGTTAAGTTTGTAGCGTAACTTTCAGCAATTCTTTCTAATAATTTTGTTATTCTTCCAGTCTTTGGTACTACACAACATCATGTCTATTTTCACGTTTATGGGCGCTAATCTTTTAAGACAAGACGATAGTTACAGTTTCCAGGTGATCACTAAGACCGTTGAGACTGTTATACCCGCTCTTATTGAGGTAAGTTATAAGTCGTTGCTATATTTCAACACGATCTCACACAGTTACCTAATATATAAGGGCTGGTAGCAGCTGAATTCTCAATGTACATTACGCTGTTTATCTTGAAATTGTAAATATTTTCAGGCAAGTGAAAAATCTGCTTCAGAAACTACCAAATTAGACAGTAGTGTTGTGTATGGTGTTATACAGGTATTTGTTGATGCCTATCCTCATGTACCTGAACACAGGCGTCTGCCTATCTTCCTGCAACTAGTCAATACGCTCGGACCGAAGAAATACCTGTGGCCATTGTTAATGCTGCTGTTAGATGGACACGTCCTGCATGAATCGACCAAGACTGAAGATTCAGACAGTAAATCCGTACATACGGATATCGAATTCTGCGCTAACATCTGCAGCCAGTTTGATCCAGCCGTTCAAGTGCATTCAGGTCAACAATTGTTGCAATATTTGCGAAAACTTCCAGCTGAAAAAGAGGGTACGAAATGTTTAGTACTTTCAATCTCGGTGTATGAACTTAACAACCCGTATGTGAATCAATGTGTTCTAAATAGATATATGGGAATCTTCCTTTCAGACAAAACTAAGGTGTCTAGGCCTACTCGTAGAAAAAGTAAAGTCATTGATAAAACTCTGGTGTTGATAAAACTTGAAAACCACACAGCAAAACAGTATCGTCATTTCCGTTATATTACAACTTCATTTATCGGTCAAATTCTTGTTAATGAACAATTCCTTGAAAAGGTAAGTATCATTACCCTTGGTCATTAAGGATCTAACTGCGTGCTGATTGTGTTGCTAATTTAGATATCATACTTGATATTTGAAGGTTGAACAGTCGAAGGGAGGGAATGAAGAAATGGTTGATTTGTATCAATGTATGTTAGAAGAAGATCTACAGTATATCAGTCAGATAGCGCGATGCCTTACTGACAGCAGCGATCATCTTCCTACTAACAAATTTTGGAAAGTTATGTTAACGAAAGCGTATGACATTCTAGACAAGGTACAAGGTTATTTATAAAAGAAGAATATTCAGTATGATAATGATAAAACGGTAATGGAGTCACTATTGTGTACGGTTATATTTCAAGGTGAATAATTTGTTGCCAAACTCGGTGTTCGTTGAAGTCATTTCGGGTTTGATGAAACACGACCTGCAGTTGATCAGACGTAAAGCTATGGAACTAATGAATAGCAAACTACAATCAAATCGTGAGCCATTCTCCGAGAAAGAGGTATGCTTGATTCTGTTGATGATTTGTGTAGATTCTGCCTTTAAGAGTCTAATTTTACCTTGTCGTTTTCAGGCATCATTGTTCCTATCAGTCATAGATCAACTGGTTGAAGTTGTTAAAACAGCCAGCGACCAGTCGACTGAAGAATCCTCCTACAATCAACTGACTGCTCTATTTTGTCTCAGAGTACAATGCAAAATATTTGGAAATAAGAATCCAGATAAATTCAAACCGGTAACTATAATATTCACTGACAAATTAGTGTAATATTTTGGCATGTAGTCTTTACCTGGTGTGATTCTGTTTGTTTCTAGATTCTACAAGTTGTAACCAATATTTTTTCTCGAGAAAACATCAGTTCACAAGTGGCATCAGGAGCTTTACTCTGTTTGGCTGAGTTGTGTAGTACTTTGAAAGCTCATTCAATTCCATACCTGTCGAAATTCATGCCAAAAGTTATTCAGGTTCTGCAAAACGATAAGAAACTTCAGAGGTAATTATACCGTATACTGTGAGAATGTAGATTGCATCAAAGGATCTTATTTCATTCTTAAAAATCATGTATTTCAGCAATGATATGTTGCTGGTTAGTGCTGTCACTACCGTTCAGAAAGTAGTTGAATGTCTTCCTCATTTCATTAGTCCTTATGTTCAGGATATTATCGGAAAGGTAAAATATAGTCCAGTGCAGATTTCACTTCTTTAGAATGATATCGAGTAAATATGATTCGTGGATCTATTAAAGGTTGCTGTCTTGAGTATTTTACCGGAAACGGAAACAGAAGCCACAGTACAAAAATCTCAATTTTACTCGCGACTGAAATCAGTTCGTCAGAATCTGGCTGCATTGCTGCCAACAAGAGTGCTTCTACCAGCTGTATCTAAGTGTTACGAAGTGACTGAGGATGAAAATCGAGTAAGTTCGCATATTTATTTTACATACCCATTTAGGTGTATTTTTATTTATTAGGAATAGTCATTAGGATTCATATTTTAATATACTTGTTACGCAGGAAAGTTTGTGTACACTGTTTGAAATTCTATCCGATCATTTGCTTAAATTGACGAAAGAACAATTGACCGGTCATCAAACTCAAATACTGAACTTCTTCCTTGTTGCGTTGGATTATAGAAATGACCATTCGGAGGTAAGTTCTAGGAATTTCAGTGAATGCTGGCTTAAATCATTTATGTATAGTAGAAATCAGTACCTGTAATTCTGTTATTTTTAGTTGAACGTCGAAGAAGTTGAGAAAATCGAATGCTATATAATTGATGCTATAGTTGCGATGGTGATGAAACTTTCTGAATCAAGTTTCAGACCAATGTTCTTCAAGGTGCGTAAGGGTTTTCTGTCTTGTTAAAGCTTTTTATTTATTCATCTTGATAAAGTTTTGAATGATATTTATTCCCTTTTGATTACAGCTATTTGATTGGGCTACTAGAAGTGACACACATAAGGACAGAATGTTGACATTCTACAAACTTTGCGATGGGTAAGTTTTGTCCTTGATAGTCTATGGTATACACTCCCATATAACTTAGATATTCACGTAACCAAAATTTGCTTTCAGATTTGCGATGAAATTGAAGAGTTTGTTTACACTATTCGCTGGACATTTTATCAAAAATGCTGCAAACTTGTTGAATGAAAATAACCAAAGTAAATCAGGTAAATAAATTTGTTCACCTGCCTTTTAGGGTTATTGTAGTTTCCATCATACTCTGAATAGTTATATTCAATATTACAGATGAAACTACGTTTGGTTGCGGAGAAACTGATGTGACTAAGTCTTCATTATTGTTGTCATACATCCTGGATTGTCTACAGAAATGTTTCCTCTACGATAACGAAGGATTGATTAATAAAGAAAGATTTGACACATTGATGCAGCCACTGGTTGACCAGGTATTCTATCTTAGATACTGAAGCCTAATCCATACTATGTTTACCATAGACATAGAACTCTTGTTTATTTTCTGTCATTGTAGATCGAGAATACACAAGGTGGTGAAGACGTTTATGTTGATAGAATAGCGCAACACGTTGTCCCGTGTATTTCACAGTTTGCTCTAGCAGTGGGAGATGATGCTTCATGGAAACCGCTCAATTATCAAATTCTACTGAAAACAAGAAATGAATCGCCAAAGGTATAAATGAATTAATATATCATAATGATCATCGGGTATCTTTTCCTATCATTATATACGGTACTAAACTCCCTTGGGTCATTTTTAGGTGCGGTTTGCTGCGTTGAAAGTTGTTGAGGCGGTTTGTAAAATATTGGGTGAAAACTACATGGCCCTTCTACCAGAATCTATTCCTTTCCTAGCTGAACTGATGGAAGGTAAGACAACAGTTGTACATGTACAAATCTGTAGATTCTCATCTACAAATGTCTACGGTATGTGTTAAATTTCGCTATAAATAATTTTTCAGATGAATCATTTGAAGTTGAACAACTATGTCAAGACGTGGTAGGACAACTGGAAGTCATTCTTGGTGAACCATTACAAAAATATTTCTAAAAACATCAATGACTGTATCCACTATTGTATTTCCAATAAATGGTTTAACTGTCAGTAATCTGTCTTGTCAATGATTCATCTTATGATTTCAGCTTTGCAGAGACCAGTGTAGGGATTTTATGAGACATTAGAAATTAAAAGATTTACTTACAAATATTAGAACTTTATTAAATCATAAGAAATTATAATTTGTGCTTGGTAACAACAGTACATGAAACTCATAACAGTTCTCTTAACAATGAACAATTTTATCAAATTCATAGAAAAAATATACCGGTACATATCTTTCACCTATTATTTACAATATATTTATTGAATTATTTATACCAACACTGAGGATAATCGCAGCAGTTCTAAATACAGGAGACTGTAGGAATGCTGTATATTGGCACATCATAAACCTGTATGTTGGATATCTGCTGCCTTCAATATGAAAATCTTGAAAACGAAAATGTATTGAAAGATTTTGTGATAAAACCCATATAATTGATGCGGTTATCTATACTATTCTATTTGGAATGTTGAAAGTAGATTGACCTGCTCGAACCTCTGATTTGAATATGAAGTATTGTTATGATTGATACATGGCTAGGTATTATCTACCTCGGCGAAACTCAACAATGAATGCTGCCTTTGAAAAAAGGTTACAACTTGTTATTATTGCATGAATATCAAAGAGCATTGATCAAAAGCACAGATCCTATTGATATGCGATAAAGAGTGCACACATATGAACTAGATAAGGTAGAAACATATGCGTGCCATGTCTGTTACACTATTATGCTATATCAAAATTTTTAATCAATTGTAAATACAGTTAACAATATATTCCATTTTAATGAGGTACAAAATTAAACAAATTTAACTACTGTATCATTTACAATTTTTGTTTTTTTCATGGCAATGATAATACTGGAATTTCATTAACAGGCTACTTCTTTTCATAGTTTGAATATATGTATTTCCAAAGCGAAAATCCATGAAATAATATCAGTAATAGAATACCGGTGATGTATAGCGCCATGCATATCTGCCACCAAAGCAATGCTTCTTTCGATAATTTCTTCGTTCTTTCTCTGCTTTTACTGATCAAGCAAGAAACTGATGTTGAGGGTGGCATTTCTTGGATCCCCACAGCGTTATTAGTGGACATGGTTGAATCTTTGTCATTAGATATTTCGACATTTCTCATAAGTATGCCCGAGGTCATCTTTATCTAAAAGTGAATCAAAGCATATATTTAGTATAAGTGGAGTAATTAAGGAAACAATAGTTTTTCTAGCTCAATCGTCGGTCACTCAATCTGAAGATTTTAGCAATTTGCCTAAAATAGTTTACCTTCATAGTTCACTTGCCTTATAAGTACAAAATGACTACAACTTATTGTTATGTTTAATGATCAATAAAGTTATCAATCTGATTATTTCTAATAATTTACTTACCATCATAACGTGTAAATTTACATTGTGTGTTTACGCATGTATAGTTTACACATGTCCTGTGTGGTTTATGACTGACTTGATTCATCAACATGCGCCTGTGCCTGTGGTGAATAAACACAGCACTTCCACGGAGTTGCGGCATTCGCTCATAGGGGAAACAGGTTTTAATAGTCTAAGTAAATAATGGTTTTATTATGGGGGTGAATTGTCAAAGTAGATGTCACCACCATACAGAAAATCTCATGACTCGAACGTAAACTCAGTATTTCCACAACTGATTGAAACTTAATTCATCCACAACTCCATTTAAAACCAATCGAAATGAAAATAACACGTCTTACAAAGAAAATCTACAGTTTATTTAATTACTATGATAATTACAATATAGAAATAGAAAAACTTCCTACAAATATACCCCGCCAGCAGGAATATTGAAAATAGAACTGTCTTGTATTTTAATTATTGAGATCATTAGAATATTTACAGATCAACGCTATAGAAATGATAACATAATTATCTCATATATTGCACAGTCAATTATATGCTAAAGCTTTTACAAATATTCATCAATAATCATAGAACAAATGATTTTTAGTAATCAATATGACTTGTTATTGTAAGATATTGCAGTTTAACACGCTAGGATAGAATCTAGTGCGAGTATTAAGACCTACAGTTTATCACATATAAATATCATATAAAAACAATGGATCGATTTTAAAGTCAATGTCTCTCATCTATCGTATTCAAGGATTACTTGGAATTTTCATTGCTTTTTTGATTAGCCTTGATTTCTGCTCGAGATTCAGCCTCTTCGATCATACTTGTTCCCTAAAATGATAAACCGCCGTAAAGATCTTATTACACTCAAGGAGGCCAAAGAAAAGAAAGCAACTTGAAATTTAGGAAACGTACCCAAACATAAAATGTTGCAGCACCGGCGGATACATCACGGACTTGTTCCAGATCGAACTGTGTGAAATACATCTTAGCTTTGCGAGCGATGTTGATATCAAGTTTCGAAGCGTCCAGACCAAGACAGCGCCGTTTCAAACTTTCCTTACCAGTTTTACCAACCAGCGCTTGAACTGCCTTCCAAACCTATCGCAAGTAATACACAAAAGGGAAAGTAGACATAATACCCAGTAATTGGGTGATTGAACAACAAGCCATTCTTGAATTGTAATCAGGAAAATTTTTTTCTCTTTTCTCACCTTGGTTTCTTTTTCCTTGTGTCCAAGTAAGAAGAATGTCCCGATCATAACCGTGTGGACTGCAACTGGAGGTTTCTGATAGCTGCGAATCTCGGCGACAGTTGTCTGTTTCAGTTCTAGAATTTCAGCACGAATTCTCTCTAAACGTCTCAACTGAAGCAACAGTTTATTCGCTTCAATCATCTCATTCGTCAACGCCGGTTCAAAACCATTCTTTTTAACATTGTCAACAGCTTTCTCTAAATCTTGCAGCACACGTCGATCCATAGCTGATAGCAGCTCTAAATCGAAAATAACCATGTCTTTAATATCGGCCTTTTGATTTGTTGTCGAGAAATCACCTTGATGCTACATTTACCAACACACAACTTACTTTCTTTAGCTTTAAACTGTTTGAGGAGTCGTTCAGCTTTGAATAGATCACCTTCATCATCGGGAAGCTGAGCTTTTTTAAATTCTCCGACTGATTTTGTAAGTTTTTCTCGATCACGAGATTTGATCGCGACTTTCAACTCGTAGCGAATCCTCTTGTGATTATTTTCTATGATAAGATACAACAAATCAGCCGTATTCATATCAATCAATTCTACTATATTCTTGTCTAATGTGCCACTAATTGTTCTGATTATCTACAGATTTACACATCATACCTGTAGCACGAGCACGTGCTGCCTTTTCTTTATCTTCTGCTTCTTTTCGAGATTTTGCATCTTTCGCATTCCTGATTTCTTCCTGCGCTAGCCTCAAGTCTTCCTGCGCTTTTTGTTCAGAACTCATTGCCTCCTGCAAATATAAATGATTATATGTTCTTAGATTTCATCATTAATACATCTACTTAAATTGCACTGAATATAGGAAGGATACTAACTATGGCTTTAACTTCGGCTTCATTTCCTTCTTGTTCCTCTCGTAGACGTCTTTCTTCTTCTTCTTTCATTTGTTTTTCTTGTAAATCTTTCAGTCGGCGGATCTCTTCCAGTTCCTCCTAAAATTCAACATTGTCACCAAACAAATGAATAAATCGTATACGACAAATGAAACGGAAGGTATAAACATCTTATTCAACCAGAATCATATAATTATAAACTATATCCAAAATTCATAAATTTTTTAATATATTCATGAATGCAGAATCACACCATATTTCAACTGTTTATCTTAAAACTAATATTCCAAAAATGGCATATATATTATATAATATACAGACATAAACGATGAAATGTGTATTCATGGTCAGGCCCAGTTTCATAAAAAAGGTTTGAAAATTTAAATCATCGAACAGTTTAACTTATTTTACGAAACTAGGCAAATTTCATAAAGATACATTGTGTCTCATGCAGGATTTGTGCAAACATTTAGTGATTTTTTCACATTTTCATTCCTCTAAACTACTAAGGTAAGAACAATTTGATACCACCAGTGCTACAACAAATCATAAGTGCATGTATAATGGACCAATTTCCAAATGGTATGTAACAATGCATGATCTGATTTAAACAACTGTAGCTTAATTACAATTGTTAACCCCGGTGCACTTGAAAATCACTAATATAAATTTGATTATATCCATTCTATTTATTGTATGGGTTTTTTGTACCGACTCCTCTTTTACAAATGACTTCAAGTTAACCTCTTCACCGAGTTCTGCATGTTGTTCATCCTCAACTACACGAACTTCTTCCATATCTTTTTCTACCTGCTTTTTATACATCATCATACAGACATTGAACTACTGTACATTCGGTCCGACTGATCCACAAACGGATTGTTAATGAACGAACGAGTTTAACCTCCTTACCAGGGCTTTACGCTTTCTTTCCCTCTCTTCTTCCTCTTCTTTTTCTCTCACAAGATTCTCTCTTTCTGCTGCTTCTTTTGCTCCTCTCTCTAAATAACATAATTCATAATGATAACATAATTCACCGAATAACAACAGAAAAATTCTAAATGTATCTTATTTAAAGAAAATTATTCATCCATTAGATACAAACCTTCTTCTTCCTTCAATCTAAGGATTCTCTCTTGTTCAGCTTCTTTTTCTTGTTTCTTCTTCAGCATTGCCATCTAAAATATGGGTCAAGATCAAATCTATTATCACCTTTTCATAAACTGTTTCGGTTACAAGAGCGTAAAGTTTTTACATTAATATCAGTAGAAGAAAGGTTTTGTGAAACATGCAAACAGATAAAAGAATTACCGAGATCCCTTTTCAGAACTGCTTGAATTTTAAACAGAAAATTTTTAAGAACTGATCGCTTATTGTAAATCAACACAGAGCTATTAATGAATGAATCAATTAACAGACCTCTTCTTCATTTCTCCTACGTTCCTCATCTTCCTGACGTCGCTTTTCCACTTCTAACCGTTTTCTGTTCGCTTCTTCCAACCTCTGTATGAATCGTTCTCTTTCTTCCGCTTCTGCCATTTCTTTTTCTAATTTACGTTTGGCCCTTTCTACAAATGATTATCAGAAATTATTCAAAAATTTCTGGAAAAATGCCAAGATATTCATACAGCATTTCATTATACTAACCTTCCTTTTCTCTCTTTTCTTCGTATTCTTCCTGTAGAATTTGTTCTTTGCTCGCAACGTTACACAGGTCAACTTCTATCTCGGGAAATGTAACTCCGCTACCGGGCACAGCCCTCGATCTCAGAAACTTTTCCCATCGGCGTTTTGAAAATAAATCTTGATGCACTGCCTGCATAAACCACCTGTTCAATAGATATCGATATATGAACAAATTCAAGTCATTCAATTCCTTCTACTTTCTATATTTTTTAAAGATGATAATTCAAGAAATTTGTAAAATCTTCACCTGGCCTGATCTTCGGTAATGGTGTCAGTTTGTTGTCTATCTAACATCGAGAATTCCCATCTGAAATCTTGTATCAAATAATAGCGTCTGTCCATCTCAATCAGTACATCATATAATTCACATTTTTCTACCTCTAATCCTAGACATGTGTAACCAATGGCTGCTCTCGTCTACAATATAAGAAAATAGATTACCTTTAATCAGCCCTTGTAGTAGTATTCTGAATAACAGATGAGTTCCCCTACCTAGATACTAAACTACCCTTAGTCGATACCATGACTAATGGTACTCCCATATCATTTAACGTTTTCTAATTAACTTGAATTACGGTTCCAAACAACATCAAGAGAAAAGAAAACCTTTTTTTCGCCATGTTTTCATCATAATTTTTCATTTAAGAAAAAGAAAACAGTAGGTACATGTAGGCTTAATAAAAACCAGACATAATCGATCAATATTTCAAGAATGTGCACAGCAGGTTTATAATGCCAGACAGTCAACTATCACAACATGCACTATCTCTCAATGTAATTTACCTGAGCTAAGCTTATTCCACCAATTCGTATATCAGCATGAAGAGACTGCACCTCTTCGACGGTCAGGTAGCTTTTCTGTTCAGTATCGCAGAATTCAAAAACCTCAGATTGAAGCGCACACCTTTCAGATAACAGATCACCCATTGTGACGAATGTTGTCGATTAATAGTTGTTTTTGCTGAAAGATATAATTTTCCCAAATTATTTCTATTTCAGTTGCTGTATAAGCTGTGTTACAGAAATTCAATTTTTGCTTGAATTGAATTGATGACTGTGGTGATCCAAGTTATAAACAAATGAAATACGTGTGTTAAATAAGCGTTTGAACCGCTGGCAACTACAACTTAATCTAATTATGTTGTAAAACTACTCCTTTCGATGATTAAATGTTATATTCATAATAATCTACTCCCTATTTAATCAGAATTTGAACTTTGTAAACATGTTTTAGGTTTGTTTTGACAGTAAAACATTCATTTCCGGGTTTTGACTTTCTAAAACTGAAATCTTGCTCTGAAACAGATTCTTCGACTAATCCTCATATTACCATAGAAAAGGGTTACAATGCTGATATTGTTATTGGAAAAACATCTATATTGTATTGCAATCAATTCTAAAACGCTAATTCAAAATAAGACTCTATTGATAGTTTTTCTGTTCGGAAATGATTCTCGTCGGTTCAGTTACGATTCCTCATATAGATCTGTCAAAAATGTCCGAGGTGCTGCAAATTAATTTTCTGCCACATATTAAACCAGTACTATGCCCTGTTGATTGATTGAGTCAAAACTACCTCACAATGATGAATACCGACGTTGAATTTCATATCAGACATCACTATACCTGGAACAAATTACCAGCAAATGTGAAACAGGTGAATTGAATTTTGCTCAATTATTAATAAACTCAAATCAAATTTATTCTTGTAATCGATTTGTACCAATTCATTTTTGCTGATTGATGATATTGGTTTTAGGTACTCGGGAATTCACAGAGAGAGTATGAAAAAGCTGTCGTTAGTTTGAGCGTAAAGAATCAATTACGATATAAAGGAAACTTGGGTAAGACTCGAGCTCAAACTAGCAATAGTCTGAAATACCAGCCGATCTTACGCCATAGGGTTACCCCTTGAACCCTAGAACAGTGTGAATGCTAGTTGATCTACTGAGTTACCCCTAGAACAGTGTTAATATCAGCTGATCTTACGGGTTACCCCTAGAACAGTCTGCAGTGTGGATCCAGCATCTTATCCTGAATACGGCGTTGAGTGCCAGCCTTTCTCATGGGTTACCCCTAGAACAATCAGATTACCACGGTACCCATAGTTGGTCTGATATTCACACTGCAAGCACACAATATCAGTAATAAGGTTATCGATGATATGTTGAATATTTCAGTGAGACATGTTCGTAAAGATGAAAGACGTTATTATGAAGAGTTATTGCAGTACAGTAAAGAACATCTGATGTTGTATCCGTATCATTTATCTGATGTGATGGTTAAAGGTCTTCGTATTACTCCATTCTCGTACTATATCGGTATCATGTCCGCGATAATGAGTCAGGAGAAAAGCTACGATTCACTGCCAAACTTTACAGCAGCCGATTGTAAGTCGATCATCGAATTCACGAAGAGAATGATGACATTTTCATGAAATAGTTTTTGCATTTTTTTTTTTGATTTGTTTAGGTCTGCGTTTGTTGGGTATCGGAAGAAATCAATACATAGATCTGATGAATCAATGTCGCTCAACTAAGGTATAAATTCAATTCATCCGATCAATTTCATACTGTTTGATTTGATTAATTTGCATATAATAAATTACGTAATCTTTGCATTCTAGAAATTCTTTCGAAGGAAACCAGTTCGCGATCTGCTTCCCGTTCAGCCTGTTGATATCACTGTTGAGCCATGGTGGGTCATACAAATAGGTTTCATCACTGAAGATGATGTTAAGGTAAGTAAAGAGTTTATTCATGCCTCTATAGTCCGAGTGTTAATTGAATATTGAAATAAGTTGTACGTGTTATTTCTACAGAATTGTGACACAGGCGAAAAAGCGACAATTGATAAAATAATAGACAGCGGAGCTGAACCTTGCGGTCAACAGGATCTTCACGTTGTACATCGTAAGTTGGAATTCTCTATATTTTCAGTTGGTTTTCCCATGATGCGTGGATTATTTGTAGTTGAATTGAGTTTTATGTCTTCGTTAAAGGGTTGTACAAAAAAGGTCTGATATACTTGGATGTCAGTATCGCTGATGAAGATTGTATTATTGGTGAGATACGACTTTTAGAGTCTCAATTTAACATTCTTCATAGATGAATAGTATTGATTCTTATTGATTTATTCCTGTATCGATGTTATTGTAGTTCCTCCTTTGGAAGGATTTGTAATGAACAGAGTTCTCGGAGATTATTTTGAAACGCTTTTATACAAGATATTTGTATCAATAGACGAGCATACCAGTGTAGCCGAGGTATGATTTTATCTATCTTTATATTTTCTATATATATCTGAAATTTATTCCGATGATTCTAATAGTTTGATTAATCCTTGTTTCAGTTGGCGAATGTTTTACAAATAGATCTACAGTTAGTAAAGAATGCCGTGTCGATGTATTGTCGTTTAGGGTTCGCTCGCGTCAAAGGACAAGATTTTAACACTAATGACTGGCATTCTTCTTGGGCTGAATATCAGTCTACGTTACCCAAAAAGTACGTTCAGTCTAGTTGAAATCTCGTGGAAATCTAGTTGACTGATCAGTGCAGTATTATGACTGATGCGCTGCCTGTTTCTCTATTTTAGGTCTAATGAAGAGAAGATGTTGATAGATTGGACTGAGGAGATTAATAAAACACCAACTACATCGGAAATTTGCTCTACCCCAGAAACGATCAGTCTAGATGGTAATTCTACTGCTATGATTAGTATGTATATGAATCTAAACCTGCAATAGCTACATGAAAGAAATAATGTGTTACGTGTTTTACTATCCCGATCTCAGAATTCGTATGTAAATCTGGTATCCATGATTCTATGTTTTGTAGACGCTTCAAGTCTTACAAATGTATGCGGACATACGAAGCGTATAGCATTTCTATTCGATTCAACTCTTACCGCATTTCTCATGATGGGAAATCTTTCTCCTGTGAGTACTACCACTTCATTCAGTCTATAAAACTCTGTATTCTTATGTGTAAATCTTTTTGTCGAATGGTTGTTTGCAGGGTTTGAAAAGTCATGCAGTTACGATGTTCGAAGTCGGAAAATTGAGCGATGAATCTTTGGACAGCTTTTTAGCCGAATTAGAAAAGGTAGTTTGTCATTGGTGTTTAGTTTATTTCCTCGTCAATTTGCACTTATAAATCATTCTATAACTATCTTGTGTCGACCACCAGTGCCGGTATATATATATATCAATAGCATGTTCCTTCACCTCCTGTCCGCTGCCGCTGCTTACACCAGTCTGTTATTTGTGTCACATGTAACGGTGTATTTATTCTAGGTACAATCTCATTTTGCCTCACAGGTGGAAGCTGTCGCGGAGGGTGAGGCTCAACGATATTTCGATCACGCGATAACATTACGCGATACGATACAGTTCTTACGACACAATCCCGAATTGTGTCCTGACCAGGAATTCGGAAACGGTGGCCTCGGAATTGATCTGTTACGATGTGAAAGTCTATTAGGTTTGGATCCGGCGACTTGTACTCGCGTTCTCAACAAGAATTACACGTATGTACATAAAGTTTAACCTGGAGACAGTTTCACAAGTTTGATTTGACATTTTGGTGTAAATCGGTCCAATATTCTTAAAATATGGGGCAAGATATCAACGTTTGAACTGGGGTTGCTGTCTTTTCAACAATCTGAATGAAAATTCTCATCCGATATATATTTTACAGTTTGATAGTTTCAATGGCTCCACTAAGCAATGAAATCCGACCAATCAGTAGTTGCATTCCACAACACATGGGTCCTGCAATACCAGAGGTACGAGTCAATCAAGATACGGAAAAATGCTGAGGATTTGTCTTGAATATTTGTTACTGATCGCGATGATTTTATTGCAGGTGAATTCAGTATGGTTCAAGTTATTCATATATCAATTAACTGGCTGTGGACCTCCTTCATTATTGCTGGTGAAAGGTACCAGATTGAAGAGACTTCCTGTTATGTTTCAGGTAAGACAGTCAGTGTGATGACTCGTTCCACTGTGGTAATAGCGCAATATTCTCCTCCAAAAATGTTGATATTCATCATGTTATATCCGTTCTACCTAGGAATATGATCGTTTATTGGTTACAACTTGGGGTCATGATCCCGGAGTTATCCCGACATCTAACATCCTGTTGACTCTAAACGATGCTCTGGCTCATTCAGCAGTACTCGTACAGGCTCATGGCTGGCAGACGGATGGTGAAATAGTCTACACTCCATTTCCAGTTGATGAAAAATGTAAGTCGATGCATTATTTTTTGAAAAATTGGTTTGAAAAAGTTCCAGTTGTGGTCTATTAAGTGGAATCACTTGGTCATGTTGGGGCTGCTGTAGTAAAATTGTACTTGAGTTTGTAAAAGACTGAATCTGGGATAAAGAGTGAAAAATTTCTTGGAAGCAGTATATATATAGACTAGTGAACTGTTTTAATACTATCAAATTCACTTAATTTCATTTAGTCCGAATTTCAATCTAATCTTGATGATTTCTGATGAGCCGCATTAATTTTGTCAGCCCCAAATGATCTAAATTAAATTGGATCTACTGAATTTTGATAATTCATTGTTTGGTACATGTAATTGTTTAATTGATTAACAGATGAATTGATCAGTGGAATGTCTGGTGCACATAGCGCCGTCAATAAACTCCGAGAACACGTAGATCTCAATCATACGTGTGGATTCCTGTCTTTCTTACGAACGGGTAAACCGAATCAATGGAACCCGCACATAATCAAACCACAGAATGGTGGTAAACCGGGTGAACCATTGAACGGTATAACGGATGAGATATCGGCAGAGATGCTCGCGTCTGAGGTTGATTCATTAGCTACTCCGAAACATCTACAGCGTCCTAATTCACTGCCTCAAGGTTTAACAGTTGAGTTGACGCGTGAAACCGACTGGGTTCTGTTAGATTGTTGCTTCGGTATTCCGCTGTTCGACGCCTCCGTGAACAAAACCGTCTGTGAGCGAATCGCCAGTGAAAAATTGTGTTCAGAAAACAGGTAAGATTTGGGTAATTTGTACGTCTTGAATCTCTGATCTTACATTAACGTGATCATTGTTGTTTCACCTTCAGCTAGATCTAAATTGAGAATGACATATTTTCCTTTCGATTAATTCGCTTCTTTTCAGTTTACAAGAATTACTGCATTCCAGCAGAAAGCTCTCACTTCGGTTGCTTAATTTCATCGCGACTAATCAAGATTTGGTAAGTGCCATGTTGTCGAAAACCTACGAAATCGTTGTTACGAAAACATTTATGAGCACTGCCAATGATTGTATTTGTAGGATTCTTCCACATTGCTCGATCAGAACCAAGATATCTGTAATGGTAATTCTACTGAACAAAATGTACCATATCCAACTCGCAACCTGCAGTTTAACGGCACATTACAGGAATGGAACGGACATTGATACCGGTAACTGTTCTAGTCATATTCACAATTATGTTCAGTTGGTGAACTAAAAAAAAAACTGTGCTTTCTGTTTCATTTTGTTGTCACCTCAGTGAAGGCCGATGAAATAGATTTGATTTAACGAGGGCATTTCAGATGTAAAGATGTAATTATATACTTTTTTGAGTGATGTAACCATCGTGTGGGTGACACTAAATATCCACTGTAGCAATTACTATAGTAGTGTACTGTACTGAATTGATGTAGAGCTTGATCTAACTCTGGTACATGCTTGTAAATGTAATTAAAAATCTTCTACATTTTGGCTCCATGATTTACGGTATATCGCTAAAATAGATGTTCACCATACAATCAATAATCTAACTTACTAAGCCCTGTTATAGATTCTAGGCATCTTTGAGGAGGTATCTATAATGAATATTAACAAGTAATATCGGATGTACTGGTACTACAATTTATGATGAATTAATGTTTTAATATATGGGAACAGACAATAGCTCTTATATGAGTGATCGTGTAACTCATGAATTAAAAGCTTTTATTGGATACGGTATTTTGTGTTATATATATATATACAGTATGATATGTGTATTCGTGAAAGTATTTTTGGCAAGAAATTCTATATACTACTGTTATAAAATCACTCGCAATGTACAGGCATCTTCACTTGTAAATAAAAGTTCATTTTAAAATATCCTTCATGAAATGAATTTGTTTTCTCTCCTTTTGCGAGTCCTTCTTCATATCCTTACAGACTGACAAGCAACAACATTAGAGATAATTCATATCATAACTTAGTCATTTATTATATACACAATTCATATATTATGGTTGGTTCGTCGATCTAAGGTAAAATGCACTAAAAAAACAACACCACCTCATTTCTAGTAACCAGTTTTACTTCGTTGAATTGAGAGTGATTTAAAATAGTTCTGAAAGTATCAATAGACCATTTGTCCATTTCCAAACATCTAGCTGCTATTAAGGTAGAGGGGTGCCTGCTGTGTACGGATCAATTAACAATTGAGAAAATGCGGTCACTTGCTCGGTACCTCTGACTTCGTGGTCTAACAATGGTAATTTAGAAATGTTGAAATCCTCGTATAAATCTTCAATCTGTAAGGAAGAATACAGAAACCAATCTGCGTAAGTTTGACGACGATTTTTTCTGGCGGACAGATTTCAGCGATGATGAATGTCGTACTCACTTGATCTAAATATTTGGATTGTATTTTGTGTCGCGACGCGCACATTTTACATGGTTTCTCTCCCTGACCGAGAAACAACAACTGATTCACTACGATATTATGCGTATCGATGCCACATTTCGTAAGTTCCTGAACGAGTCTTTCAGTTTCATAAAGCGATAAAAACTCCGCTATACAAACGCACACGAATGTCGTCTGGTCCTGAAATCATCCGACAAAGATCTCGATGAAATTGCGATTTGAATTTCTACTTCAATTATGAATCCCGGGTAGAACTTACCGGATTTCTAAACTGTTCATTAACCTGGCGTATGACTGGTAAAATATCTTCTAATTTTTTCGTCATTTCATCAGCGTTTAATTCTTGCATACCTAACATACCGGCTATCTAAATGATAAATGAATTTTCAACAATATCACAAGACAGCTTATTCTGGCTGCATTGAACGAATACCCAAACTGTTTTCTTTCCTAACATTTTGGGTTGATTTTTCAAATAAACTATACATCATTTTTCAAATAACTCTGAAGACAGTTGTAAGTATTCCACTCAAAATGTAAGGAAAGAAACAATCGCATTTGTTTAAATTGATATTGTGATTTTTACTTCTATGTTCAAGAAATAATCCATTTACAATATTCTGGTTGCAGTTTGCTGAAACTAAATCCACGAATCATATTGAAACGTTCCTAATTGAAACTTACTTGTGAAATGAATGGACTAATTTGATTTTTTAGCCGTAATAATTTCGAAAGTCCTTTTTCAACAACAGCTGGGAATGAAAGCAAGCGTAGCGTATGACCAGTGGGGGCAGTGTCGAATACAACCACAGAGAAATTCATACTTTTCACTAACCTACAATCGACACAATAACAGATTTACTGGTGTATGTCAAAACCAAGCTGTTTCATACTAACAATATACATTCTGTATTAACTGCATACAAAAATATATATAAAGTAAAATGAATATCTAGCTTTACAATGATATTTTTTTCAATCAAATATAGGCTACCTCATAACTTCAGCATAACTCATAGCTTCATCGATTCCGGGAAAAGCACCCATCAATTCCTGCATCATTCCTTGTGCTAAATTTCCACCTCCACCACCTAAATATCAATATCAGTTACGATACCACAACTCATGTTTACAATACACAATTCACTTATAGAATACTATTTTGATTATCTATTGCAATTAGGCCCTATTCATTTTTCATTAATACTTTGCGACATTCACCTTCTTCAAAATATTCTTCCGGCAATTCGGAAAATCCCAAATTAGGATCTATCTCCTGAAGAAAAAATTTTATCGTCAGTAAAAGATTAGTAGTACATTTAGGTTTATTCATATAGAAATATAGATATCAATCAATAGAAGTCACAAGTTACATACCATAGCATAGAGGTTCTCAAATCCTTTGACTTTTGTCGGAACTTTACTAAATTTCTGATCAAATGCATCGGAAATATTATGAGCTGGATCGGTAGATATAATGAGAACATTCTCTCTTACTTTACTCAACTGTACAGCTAAACTACAGCTGAAATAACAATATTCATAAAGCAACGTTTTAACATTAGCCCGATGTGATGTGACATTTCATCCATTTCATCAGTTCTGCTTTTGCCAACACCCCGTTACGCGAACACAACCGTATGGCGTTCAACTCGGTTCAAACGAGTCGTTATTACGGTGAGGTTTTCATACCTGCAGGTGGTTTTCCCAACTCCTCCTTTACCACCAACAAATACCCATTTCAATGATGTCTGGTCCAAGATATTCTGTAAATGAGGAGGCAACGGTTCGTAATCGTCACCCGCGGCAGCCATTGTATAACTCGCTTGCCACAGCAACTTCTCAGGCTCGGTAGAAATGAGGAACGAGTGAATAAATTACCCT
This sequence comes from Tubulanus polymorphus, assembly GCF_964204645.1. Classification (NCBI taxonomy): domain Eukaryota; kingdom Metazoa; phylum Nemertea; class Palaeonemertea; order Tubulaniformes; family Tubulanidae; genus Tubulanus; species Tubulanus polymorphus. The sequence continues at coordinate 1,751,008 of NC_134026.1, forward strand.
GGTTTTCACGTACACATTTATTTGAAATCAATTTGTAATACATTTACAGAATAGTTTTCTCAACCCAACGCACAATACACATAATATCTTAAAATATACACCTGTAAATCAAATCCATTAAAGCTGTATACATATAATACTATATCTTAAAATGTAAAGGATTGAATCTTGAATATTTTACACCAATAACAATATAACTATCCTAAATAGAACTTTCCACATGCCAAATTAAGGTTCTAAGACATGGCAGAGGGGAAACTTTTAATAGTAAAACCTTCTATGAGCCTTTTTAATAGAAGACGTTTAATGAGGCTTTGACTCGGATATCAACGTCTACTTTCGAGATAATTAGTTAACGACATCGGAGGGCGATGAAAATAACTGTATTTATTTTCGACCTCGGTTTGCTTCTGGTCGTTGACTACGACGCTCTGACTGATCAGATCTAAATACTGACAAACCGCGTGCAGTAATAAACGTTCGTAACTGTTTGATAAATGAGATATAAATACGGATGTCGGCCAATCTGTGAAAAACTCAGTCACTTCTTCCTCCAAATACGATAATGTGCCCTGAAAACAAAACCAATAATTCATGGTTAACTTTCAATTAATGTTCTATACATTAGGTTCAAGATGATGAAGATCCAATTTAATCTGGTAAAACCTCCCATAACAAACGCTTTTTCTTTGGAACCCGATTCATTATTATTATTTCACACCATCTGTGGGTAATTCTATTGAATGATTATGTAATCATAATATTTCAGGACCCATAATGTTCCAGGGAATCCACTTATTACAAGGCATCTTTCAAATTAAATGTGAGGTTGATTTGAATTTTTCTATTTTGGTGCAGCACACACAATTGAAACAACCTCAATCCAAAACTTAGTGAGTTTATTTTATTTACCTTTGGAAGATGCCTCCTTTTCAGAATCGACTTTAGATTGCTATCAATACGCTTGAAACACTCCTCAGCAGAGTAGGCTGGGTGAGCTGAAATCATTCGGTGTATCGGTAAAAATTTCCATCATTTTCTTTCAAATGCAAACATTTTCGATATATTCATTTACCAATTCTTAAATCTTCCCATTCTTCCTCAGTGTTAGACAAAGTTGTCTCTTCAGGCAAATTGTCATTTGATTTTTTTTCATTATTTGCTGCTGCATTTTTCTCATCAGATCGTTTCAATACCTTTTCCTGGTCTTCTTCTGAGTAATTGAGAAAATCATTCCATATCTAAAACAGCAGAGCATGCAGAGCGCCATTTAAATCGAAATCCCAAGAATTAAAATCAGTCATAATTAGGGCCCATACCAGGTAGTCACTTTTAACATTAGTCTCTTTTACCTTCATTTTTTCTTTTTCACACAGAATTTCTGCAAATGCAGACATCGATGGTTCCATGAAATCAAATATATCAATTTCACCATATTCTTCATTTTCAACAAGGCCAAGCAAAAAATTCACTGAAAATGCAAAAATTTTGCCTTTTATTCCAATTTAATTATGGGAAGTAGAATAACCAAACAAGTCATTATCTGTAGACAAGATTAATCAATTGAATAATTCAACTCTTAATTATATCTTAAATTTTCGAACAGTTTTCTAATCGCCTTGCGCTGCGACTTCCAAGTTTAGCTTTACGGCGAGATGACTGCTTCACTTTATTTTCGGATTCATGAAGAATCTTCTGCTGGTCTTCCACGGTTTCTCTTTAAAAAACAAATGAAATACAGAAAGATGTAGATCACAAGAAATATGTAGGTCAGTTTTAAATTAAACTGTACTGCAGCACCATTAATTCATCTCGCTATATCAGTCACTAACTTGTTAGAGTCGTTTGTAACTGTCATCATGCCGTTGATTGCAAATCACTGAAAATTACACGATCGTGTAAAAAGCCTAATTGCACCACTGTCCAACTAATTGTCAAATTCACTGAACCGTGACAGATCTGTCATAAATAATGGTGAATGTTCACTGCTGGCTTGAAGAAACGGGGAACGGCCAACATTTTTCTGAGATTCTACCACCATTCAAAACTTATCAATCTATAAAGAATTTATATTTTTGATTGATTTTTTGACGTGAAAAGTGCCGATATCGAATTAATGTTAGATTCATCAAGCGTATAATCCGTATACCTTTACTAGGATTCGAACCCATATCACTCCGATCAGATCCACCTTCCACCTAAATCTCAAGGTCGCGGAGCGAATTCTATGAAATCATTTCCGGGTTTTATAAATTTTGACATTTATCGTGGTTATATCTGTGTTTATCGGCTTATCTCAAGATTAGATAACGGTCAGACTAGATAAACAATTATAGAATAGATTTCGTTAATGCACTGTCGGTATGTATTAACCGTTAATTCATTTATCTGTGACAAGAATTTGTTGAAAAAATTTGAATAATTCAAATTGATTGCATCCTTTTATTTATGTTGTGTGTATATCGTCCATCTTCAGGGCAAAATATAGAAACATAAATGAAATCAAGTAACAGCAAACAGTTGGTGGTATTGAGTGATATAGCATGATGGAGGTTGTTGAATCTTGGTGTTTGGTCTCGGCGTTCAATTCTACGACAGAATTTATTCAAGAGTTATTTGTAATGCTGAAACTGCATTTAATCGATTGGGCTTATTTGCACTGGTTGTTATGGTTATTGTACCCGGTGATTATTTCGTTTCTGTTACCGGCTCTGTTAGTCGTGTTTCTCTATGCATCTGCGTTATTCCTATATATATATCAGCACCGTCATCGTTTGAGAGACGCTTATTCTCGTGATTTTTGGGACGGTGCTAGAGATACTCTGGCCGTTTTATGGGATTTTCAAGGTAGAATCTGGCATGGTGAGTATACTCTGACGTATAGTCATTCAATTGATTATCTTATCTAGGCTAATTTCTCATTTCATTTGCTTCAATATATCTTCGTAGGTTATGAGATAATTGATGCTGAGAAATTACCGACCGAGGGACCGGCATTGCTCATCTACTATCACGGAGTCGTACCTATAGACATGTATTATTTACTATCGCGAATAAAAATCAAAATCAACCGACACATACGCTGTGTAGGAGATAAATTTCTGTTTAAAATTCCAGGTAAGAGTTCAGGATCATCAATTGTTCATTCAGTGTTTATTTCTTGATGTCTGAAAATTTGTGATTATTTTCCAGGTTTTCGTTTATTGATGGATGTTGTAGGTGTATTTCCCGGTACTGTGCCTAGTTGTGTCGAGGTACTTAAAGAAGGTCATATTCTCAGCATAGCTCCCGGTAATTTCAGTTGTGTCTAGTTTGAAATCAAGATCCTTATTTCTTTTGACTGATAAGTATGAAGTACACAGTGATAAAAGCATTGATTTCTGTTGTTGTTTATAGGTGGCGTGAGAGAAGCTCTGTTCGCTGATCCAACTTATAACATTATTTGGGGTAAAAGAGTTGGTTTTGCTAAAGTTGCTCTCCAGGCACAAGTAGTAAGTTCTGACTAAATCTTTTCTAAATCCTGAAAGTTTCTTGCTTTGAAATAATCTAGCTTCTCCGTTGACCTCCCTGATAAGCCTCAACTTTATTCTTTCGCAGCCAATTATTCCAGTATTTACACAAAACTGCCGAGAAGCCTTATGTACTTTAGAAATCGGTAGAAGTGAGTATGAATGAATGATGATTCTCTTTACCTCAGCTTTTCCCGTTATATTTGCAAGTTAAAAACTTTACTATCCAATGGTGGCTTAAATGTAGAAATCTTATTTTTCAGAGTATTTACGACAATTATACGAAAAAACGCGATTGCCTTTAGTTCCGATTTATGGATATTTTCCGGTTAAGTTGAGAACGTTCATCGGTGATCCGATTCCATATGAAGAATTCAAAGATATGACCCCCGAAGATCTATCTGCGAAGGTACAAAAACCTCTTTATGCAATATTGAATATCAATCTTCATAAATTGGCTTTATTATATATGATGAATACTATTGATTTTAATCACAGGTGCAGACGGCAATTCTAGATCTGATTAATAAACACCAACGAGTACCGGGCAGTATAACTAGAGCATTATGGGAAAGAATCTGTCCAAGTCCGATAATAACTGAAACATGACCGGCTACTGGTTACATCGAGTCGTCAAACCTCAATAAGCACACGTGATGTCAAAATATTATTCATTACATTTATTCATTTCTATTGTTTTATTAGATTCAGTCAGTAGTTTAGAAAAAAATGTAATTTGAATCCTATGATCCTGAACTTAATACATGTCGAAATTGCTAGTCTAATTATAAGGCTATTTTTGAACATGTAGCAAAAACTGATTGAAGGGATATAAAGATAATGTAAGCTCAAATTTGCATTTTTTAGACAATAATGGAAATTGGGATTAAAATTCCACAAATGCATTTTTATCTCAGTTCTTTTTATAAGAATGATTTTTTTGTTTGATATTGCACTTCAAGCCGTGGTAAAATGGCTTTCTGATAAATAACGGACCCTCGAGTGATCAGTGAATACCATCAGATAATCAAGACCTTCAATTTTTAACTCAACAATGTGCTAAACGATCTTTGAATTACATTTACTGGTACATTGTAACATAATATGTACAAATATTTTCATCCTTTTTACGAATTGTTCGTATAGTGCTTATAAAATGCATGTAAAGTGTGTATTCTTATGTATTGTAACTAATAGTGTATTCCATGAGTAAAATCCACCTCATTATACGTGTATCGATTGTTATGTTGTAATTTATAAAAAATAAATGTAAGTATTTTGTTAATTGAATGTTTTAGTGTTTAATGACTTCCGGATCTAGTCCATTTGAACAGCAGTTGGATCATGGACTCAAAAGTTTTTTAAGAGTCCAGAGCTGATTACTCCATGGCTGGACTGATGAATTACTGGCACAATTGCAAGTCGACCTTCGGATGATTAGGGGTGTTAGTACTGCTGTACTAATGAATCATAACCATCGAGGTTCCAAGAACAACAATATATTTTGCAATATTCAAACAAGAAGATAACTGACAGTTTGCTATCAGTGGACCCTTTAGGGGGAGGCAGGTACAGACTCATCTTTCAGTATTACACTGCTGCTTCGGTTAGTCATCGTATTTCACAGGTTTTCATTATTTGTTTAATCAGTCCAGAACGTGCTGTGACAAAGTCTACTTTTGATGTGAAATAACCTTTGAACAGATAACAAAGAAGAATTGACAAATATTGAATTAACAATTATACTTGTATTTATTTTAACATTTATCTCAACAAAACATACGAAAGTTGAAATAAAAAACACTTGTCAATAATTTGAATGTCTTGCATCGATACAGACTTAACCTGAACTTAAAACCTGATTTCAGTATTTGAAAAAAATATTTCATCACAAACATAGATAAAATAGAATGAAATTTTACCAGGCAAACTAATAAATCAAAGTTTAGTGGTTGCTTTTTATTATGATAGCAGTCACATAAATGCAATGAATGTTTTCACATACAAGATCATGAAATCATATCCTATATCATTATTACCCTTGACAATAGATTATATCTGCCGAATTCTACAATGAAACAAAAATTAACATAGCATTTTATGTCCACGATTTACTTGGTTTTAATTTGAGAAAGTATTTGTTTGTGCAAACACAAAAATACCTGTCTTTGTATCAAGAGCTCAAGAATCGGGTAAGTCTCAGTTCTAACATCAGTTTATACGAGTACAGTAACTTCTCTTGGGAAAGAGAGTCATACTTATGTATGAGTCAATTATGTCATTCAAAAGGCTTCAATAACAGTATTTCCGAGAACAATCAAACTTGTCAACAGTCGGTGCAAAATCTACTCAGTTCACAAACAAATTCTATGATTGCAAGGCATGAAAATTGCATCACATGAAAATTTAATAAGTTAATTTGCTGCATATGTGAGAATTGACTTGCATAAATAAATATTATGTCACTCGCTATATTAGCTGACTAAACCCTGTTTATATAGCATTATTCTATCAGTTTAAACTCAATAAAGTTAAGTAGGCTATAGGTACAAAAACGTTTTTATCATTACTTGTTCAGATAATGAATTTATGAAGGTCCATACAATAAGTTGCAGGTTGGTTAGTGAATTTTACTAAGAGTTTGGAAAAACTTTCAATTTCCCTGATTTTCGAATCAGTATCAGGTGACTCATAAAATGTGAAATATCTAGGGTTCCAAAGCTGCCGGGTCTATTATACACACATTACTACTATACATGTACCAGCATCAAGCAGAAATAATACAAATCATCATAATTTAAAGCACCACTATTAGTATACTGAAATATGATATTGAAATGAATACTTAAGTCTATAAAATATATATAATCAGATATTTTTCCGGTTACGCAAGTGTTGCATCATTTTGTTTTATAAAACATCATATCTTATCATCACTAGAGAATTGTGTCTGAAATAAAAAGTCTTTGTGTTGATATCATATGCATGTTCTATATGGCCAGACTACTAGAATATAATAATTTCAGCAAAAATACAGTTAGTGTGACTAATGACAGATATCATCGGTTACAATGAGCATATAATAACAGACAGTGATTAGTACACTCATCTCCATGGCAGGGATTTTAGTAAGCACCGATGGAACAACATTTATTAGATGGCACAGTATTTCTCTATTGACATACATAAGTAGTATAAGCAGTTATACTCCAGGGTTCTCATGTAAATAGAGTACTAGGTACGTGCAGAGGAATATTTAATGAATTTTGAAGATGCCACTCATGTTCATCTGATATCATTTTACACTAAAATAAAGGTGTTCGAAAAGAGTAGATACCGAAGGAAGTACATATATTCTATCAAAATACACCCAGTTCTAACATTACAATATTAGCAATAGTGAAATTTTATAGCCCACACTTTACGAGTCTTTAGGATCCCAGCCAAATTACAAACATTCTACAAGAATGTTTCAGTATTGAAAAGCATGTTGTTTTTTCTCTCTTTCCAGCATAGAAATATAATCTAGCAGGCTTAATGATACAAAGAAGCATTCAGCTTGTGTACCTTAATAATTCATTGATAAATATGAAGCTGCTGTTTATTTACTGATCCTAGTTATAAAAATAGAATGAACGCCTTCCTTCATCCGTTCAAGGTTTATCACTTCATGCAGTCGAAATACACTTGAATGACTCAAAAAAACATTTCTGATTTCTATACATTGATTCAAACCGGTGTTCCAACTGTTCCGCTCGGTACAGACGATTTCTGTTTCTGCGAAGAATTGGATTCAAAAGACGAGCGAACGCTGACCTTCGTCGGAGTACTCGCCATTAAACCACCTTCGAATTCTAAAACATCCGGTAAACTAATAGTCAAATCAGTCATACCTACTGCAGTGTTATTAGCAGTCGGGCCGGACATCCCGACGAACATATGATTAGGTCTAAACGGTCTGATAGCCTGAGATGGATGATACCATTTGTAGAATATCAACATGAAAACGATTCCTACGAAATGACCGAACAACACGAATATGAGGGCCCCGGTGTGATACCACGCGTTACGATTCTCCATAAACAAATACCACGGAACTATCAAACAGACATTCTCTAAATAAATCAACGAATAATAAATACTGTATTTATGTCTCGTTTGGCCTTCTTTGACGTTGAAGAAACAGAAAATGTAAATTACGCCGCAAATGATGTCGAAGAAGTACTCTTCGTATTTGTGATTGCAGAAGTTTGTTTTTTGTAAAATCAACCACATCGACATGAACACCCAATGACAGCCGATGAATATGAATATGTAGAACCCGTAATGAGAAGCGAACATCGCGATGGCAACAACACGCGGTCCTATAATAAACGATTGCCACAAAAAGTGGAACAACATTCCGCAGTAGGAGAGATTTTCCTTGTCGTCGCGAGTGAATCGTAGCGCTTTATGATACGACGTCAACGACCACGCTAAGGACAGTAGAGATATCGAACAACTTACCGCCTGGAATATTACTGAAACAAGAAATAAACAAAATACTTAAAAAACATTGATAAAACACTATAAGCAGACGATAATCAGGGGTGGATACGGAGGACTTATCACATCCCAAAAGGGCACTTTGATTTCCAAAATGGCAATATAAGGTGTACTCCCGAACTGAAATGATGCACCAATCATCTTCGTTGACAAAATGAAAGAGGTCACTCAGAAAGATTTAACTGACTTGCACAAGTCTTATAAGTCCCCCTGAATCCTCCTCTGATAATCTAAATAGACAATAACATAAAATTTCATAATTTCTGTTGTAACTCGTATCAAACTGTGTAAACGTTTGAATAAACTACCAGCTCAACGAAACATTTTCGGACTTAATATAATTTTCTTGTTATAATTGTGGAATTCTCTATAGAAAGCAAAATACTCGCTTGATATTTACTACGCCAGCCCACCTACTCTTAACAGCATTCATATCAATATTGATTTATTTGGAAGAATTTCCGTAGTTATCGATGAAAATGATTTAATTAAGCATGTTCTACTTTGCTCTACATAGAGGCAGTCTCTTTAACTACCAGTACTGCATTCATGGAAACCATTTTATCCTGTTGCTAATTAATATTGCTAGGCAACCGCTCCAAAGCCATAAGGTTTATGTATGCATGCAATGTATTGTATAGAACAATAACTGGCAAAGGAAAAGGCAATTTTTTTCGGTAAAAAAGACATGGCTCAAATATAATTGTATCATATCTAAACGATATCGTAAAGCTAATTTTCTCATCAATTAGGTATTTGAGAATTGAAGATGAAAAATTGAGAAATTTGGAATTAACCCTATCATATATACGTACCTCTAGGTAAGTCTGTATTTTGTTCTTGGCTGACCATAATATATAATTGTAGAACTAACTGTGGTGCAGATTCCATAAAACTTTCAATCAATCGCAACAATGTCGAATCTGCATCTTCGTACAACATCAAATTATAATAGTAACGTTTCAAATTGGCTTTTCTGGAAGACTGACTTTTCACCCCATAATATAATGATTCCATATATCTGAAAAACAAATATCGCATAAAGTTATCACTGTATACATCTCAAATTGTTACATTTCATTACAGTGTGAATAAAATGTAACAATTCTTGTGTTATTAGATGTCAATTGGTGGTTATTACAATGTAACAATTACTGAAGTCATCAAGAATCAACATTTCACCATTTCTATAAAGTTATATTCTAGAGGGATTTTTATCAGTGACAGTAGTGCTTACCGAACAACAGGGGCTAACTGAAGTATTAGGAATATACTGCGTAATATCCATTTTAAAGCACCTGCTCTTGACTTGCCGTTATGCGCCATCTCTTGCCTATAATCAGTGATATACCACCACAGGCTAAATAAAGTCATAGTCACTGATGGGAAGACGATAAATGCAACAGAACAAGCGAAATAGTTAATATCCCCATCTCTATAGTAAACAAGGCAAAGCCAAACATCGGATCCGATATCAGTCATGTAAGTAATAATTGAAAAAAAAGTTACTGCGAAGTCGACACACGAATATGGCAATTCAGGAGGCGTGCCATCGACAAAATCTTCTCCTAGTTCATCATCATCAGGTTTAATAATCTCAAATCTATCCGCAATATCCCTTCTTGTACGGATAAACTTTGCTTTGGCTCTTTCATGGTTCGCCATCGTTGCTTCACTACTTGGATTCAAGGAGGTGCTGCCATCTGACGAGAAAATATAACTGAACCTTGTATCCAGGAGGTGCTGCCACCTTGTGATGATATAAGATCTGTCAATGTTCTCGGCACTATTGAAATATCTATTTCGCTAAATATTCAGGTCTATGTTTCAGAATTTTCATAGGCTACTTTTGAATTTTGATTACTGAAATAGGCTTCGCAAAATATTTCATCGAAACCCGAGCCGTGGAGGTATGTCAGTTTTTGAGCGCGTTGATTGGATGATCGAGGTGGGTGCGACACCAACTCGCGCGCTGATTGGTGGATTAGTGGGTTTGACATGTGGTTTTTCCTGTTAATTCGTTCACGTGTATTGCCACACACACAGAGCCCACTGCACCTGTGAATTATAACGGCGTAAAAAAACAGGTTCATATCGGGTTCAAATAGGTTCATATCGGGGACACGAATAGTTTAGGTTGACTGTAGTCTGAGCCCGGCCCTTTTCTCTGCTTGTGATCGACGTACCCGTACACAGCTTTCAAATCCAGTAAGTGGGTAAGCGTAAGATTTGACAGCTGCTTTTCAGCGATTAGAATTTACTGACGTTCTTTCCGTTCTAGCACAGGGGCTCGTATCATACGTTTGGAGGTGAACTGTAGCTTAGATCATCCAGCAGTATCCCTGGTAAAGAAAATTCTTTCTTTTTATATATATATATATAGTACCAGGGATACTGGCACGATGATCTAAGCTACAGTTCACCCCCAAACTTATGATATGAGCCCCTGTGCGTTCTAGAGGACATGATCTTTGTAGGCTACCATCTAATGCCAATGGTCAGTAGTTATTAATAAGATAAGCGATAGGTCTATTGGGCCAGGTCTAGATATTGGTATATCTATACTGATATATATTACGGTATGGAAATTGCTATCTATGCATTGTTCTATATAGTCTCTTGCCTTGGGCTTCAGGAAATGAAGTAGCTTTAGTCCTCATAATTTACGGCTTAATTGAATAAATTTCATTTAGTATCTTCCTTTTTTCTGTCTAGGATTTTTGAAGTCTTATTCAACGCAGCTGTACAAAGATGTCACTTTATGGTATTGTATCGAAACGAAGTTTTGGAGTTTTACTTCGAAGATGTCTTCCATCTGTAACAAGTTCTGCCCGGTCACTTCATAGTAATGAAATAGAAGAGCCACGTATTCTTATAACAGGTACCGGTATCTACAATAAACTCATAATTAGCATTTTGAAACTTAGATGAACTGTAAAAGGAAATTGGGTATCATTTGTAGGAAGTCTTGGGCAGTTGGGGACTGGCCTGGCTAAAGTTCTCAGGTAAGCTTCAGACAAAATAAGAAATCTAGCTCTATCAAATTTATTTTAAAATTTTTTCATTGTAATGTTCATGCTCCAGATTCAGAACAATCCTCAATGGCTTTATGTACCATTCGTAGTGTGTCACTACCACCTGACACCTGATGTTAAATGTTGTTATTTCAGAGGGCGATATGGCAGAGACAATGTTATCATGTCTGACATTTTAAAGCCATCTAAAGAAGTTTATGAAAGTGGTATGATTCTATTTTAAAAGTAACCTTTCTTGAATAAAGAGCTTTTCTGGTTTTTTGCAACATTCGAATATACAGTGGACTTTTCTCAGACCAAAAACCACTTAAATTGGTCAATCTTTTTCAAGAATTCTTAAGAAATATTTGCAAGTTGCTTGATCCTCAGTTCGGAACCAATATCTGGTCAACGGAAATATTAGCAGTAATTCCACCATCGATAAAAGTTTTGCTCTCAAAACTGTTTTGGAAAAATTTTACTGAATGTAATTATTGGGTGTCTTTTCAGGTCCATATCTGTATGCCGATATTTTGGATTTCAAGAATCTCCAAGAGATAATAGTAACGCAAAGGATTGACTGGGTCATACATTTCAGTGCTTTGCTCAGCGCTGTAGGGGAACATAATGTACCATTGGCGATGAGAGTAAATATCGAAGGTGTCCACAATATTCTAGAGCTGGCAAAACAGTATAAACTGAAAGTATTTGTGCCCAGTACTATCGGTATGTGACCATTTACAGCTTACTATTGATTTCTTGTTGATTCATTCTACAATGGGATCGTCTATTGATTTATAGGATTCATTGATATTTTTCAGGTGCATTCGGACCGACATCTCCGCGAAACCCAACTCCAGATATCACCATTCAACGTCCTCGAACTATATACGGTGTATCGAAAGTACATGCTGAACTTATGGGCGAGGTATCGTATTTCTCTGTATAATATTCTATATACCGGTATCGGGATATTCCACATTGATCTAGATTAATACATGAATTGCCTTACTTCACTGTGTTCCATATGACATGTTTGTTCATCAGAACATCTGTTGAAACACACCTTGTCTATACTTGCGCATGTACTCTTATCAACATATCATCCACCTGTGAATGAGAGATGTGTATGTGTATTGATGAATTATTGACGTTTTTTTTTTTTCATATTTTATTGTAGTATTATCATTATAAGTTTGGATTGGATTTCCGATGTTTACGTTTTCCTGGAGTTATCTCGGCGGATACACAACCAGGTGGAGGCACTACAGGTAATCTATCATGATGTGAAATATCTCCACAATTTCCAGTTGTTGTTTTCATACAGTTTTATCGCTTAATTTGATTTTTGATACCAGGAAACTAATTTGTTTGTTTCGTCTCAAACTTTCCTTCGTATATTTGATAACATTTTCGTCGAAATGACACAGGCAATTGAATAAAAATTGTCAAATCCGCCTGATTTGATGAGATTTCATTTTGACATTTAAATACTTCGCAGATTATGCCGTTCAAATATTCCACGATGCATTAGAGAAAGGTTCGCACACCTGTTTCCTGAAACCAGACTGTCGTCTGCCAATGATGTACGTCGATGATTGTTTACGTTCGATGGTCGAATATCTGGAAATTCCCGGTGATCAATTATCGATGCGTACATATAATGTAAATGCGATGAGTTTCACCCCGGAGGAATTGAGTAATGAACTGAGAAAACACGTTCCACATCTCGAAGTGAACTATAAACCGGATTCAAGACAAGCTATCGGTAGGTCCCATATGTAGGCAACCAGTAAATATGAAATTATGCAGATTTTATTCAGCGCTGTAGACATTATGTTAATTAGTTTTCAATCTCACATGAATTCGTATGAATCAGTTGAGCTAGACAGGTTTAAAACTGATCTGTTTTTACTTACAGCTGACACGTGGCCGATGAAGTTCGACGACACAAACGCCAGAGAACAGTGGGGCTGGAAACATGAATATAATATCGAGGATCTCTGCAACGTGATGATGAGTATTTTAAAACCGTCGTACGTTCCGAAAGAAGGAAAAGTTTCGATGAAATCACTTGGTTAGAAATGCCTATTTAAAACAGCAGTTTCCCAAATGAATAAATCATTTGCGAAGGCTAGATGTGCGTGTTACACTCTGTTCTCACTTGAGTATAATTGATGCCAAACAATTAATGACATGAATTTTCAGTCTATTAAGTTAGTCTTCTAAGACATTAGTTTGAGACTGTTGTATATACAATGTATAAAACTGTGATATTCGAAATATTTCCATATCTTTATTTGCTCCACGACTTACAATACTGATGTTTCATGATCTGTAATGAATAGATATGGCTTAATGTTATTATGAGAAATAGATCTGAAATTATGTTGAAAACTAAGATCTGATATTTTTTGTGTGTTTTATCACACATTCCATTATATTCCCGATGGTCAAATTGCATTTATCATCACATATTTTTAAGTCCCGGTATTACGATTCCCTCGGATCTGATGTACTATGCGATTATTGTAATATTTCTGTGATACACATACCGGTCAACGTTTATTGTGTAGACAAAATGTTATGTTTGAATTCCTATTTTGTAGACGTATGTACGTTTTTATATGCACTCATGACTTCATGACACATGTTTTATTGCTGTATACCCACCCAAATAAACTCACATTCATGTATTCTTAAGAATTATATTATCAATAGGCTGACAAAACCTATGTACAGTTTCACAGATTGTGGTTAAGATTTACTCCTGGGCCCGGTTTTATAGACACGGGGGGCTAACTTGATTCATTTTCAATTTAGTTAGCCCCCGGGTTAACTTGATTCATTTTCAATTTAGTTAGCCCCCGGGTTAAAGGTAATACCAGTCTATAAAACCGGGCCCTGGGGTTTATTAGATATATTGACAGCTTAATTTTCCCTAGAGTCGATTCAACCCGTAGCTCTGTAACTCATCAGCCTGTATCTCTGCATTTTCTGTCACAAACTGACAATTCAATAAATGCCTTTGACAATGAATATTTGTATATAAATGTTTTTGCTCATAACCACGATTTGATATGATGTGTATAAGAAAGACGCGACTAGCTGTTTTAATAATGCCGTTTTTGTGATGATCTTACACTGGTAACAGTGTTAACGTTTTACTGCCCGATCTGCATATCATAACTTGAACTGATGTCTTCTCATAAAGCTGTACGGCTTATTTTGTAGATCTGACAATTATCATGTATTTTTCTAGAAAACGCAATAATCCCGGTCAAACAATTACATGACAGTTATATCAAAAGCTACCTGAATATTATTAATTCTGCTTGATTTACGTAAGTATATGGTATGTAACTATCACAGAGCAATTTTGTGCGTGAAACATATCTGTCAACATTTTTAGTCTAACATTTACATATATACATTTATATATCTGGTGTTTTAAAAGATAAATCAAAAATATATGTTAACTATATATTTGCTCGTGGGAAATAATTGTGTAATGATTGCTTCATTTTGTGGGCTTAAAGAATAATAAAATATTGATACGTATTCATTCGAGTTTTTTTTGTCTATTCTTTTTCGGTAAATCGAGGGGTTTTCTTGTGTGATGTGATACGACTTATGAAAGACAGTTTCATTATTTTGAGAGCTATTGTTGGTTCGTTTCGAGACGTTTAGTTCCGTGTACCAATCATACAGTCGTTTCTTCGTACCTCGCCTCAGTGACCCAATACCAACCAACCCTCAATGGGTCCAAATAATTTGGAAATTGTCAATACAATGTCTCGTATCTCGTGTTTTAATTGATTTGTATGGATCGTCAAGGGCGAGATTTCATTGTGCGTGTTTGAATGTTTTTCTATTTTGGGAAGCCTTTTTTCCATGCTAGTGAATAATTGTATGAGTTCAAAAAGTTCACGGAATGTTGAAGTGGAACACGACGGTTATTATACACTTTCATAGAGCTCATCATTCTACCCGTACCTGCTCGGTAAAATGTGTCTACATGATGGTACACGAAGTGTTGGAGTCTTACTTCGACGATATTTTCCATCTATAAAAACTGTCAGACTAGTTCACAGTGAAGCTGAGAAGCCTCGCATATTATTTACAGGTAACGGCACTGTGTATTTCGGTTTCTGTATTTCTAGACGCATTTCCAATAACTAAACACCTTGCAGTTGGTTGTGGAATTGCTTCTTATTTCTTTATTCTATCTGGAGATCGATAAATGAAGTTTTTATGCATATTTAGGAGGTCTTGGGCAGTTGGGTGTTCGTCTGGCAGACGTTCTCCGGTAGGTTTTACAATAATGTCATGGTCATGATTCAACTTAGGGGCCGTGTCTTAAAATCCGTACAAAAGCGTACAGGGGGAGGGGAGGGGTCAGCTAAAAACGTACATACTTTCCAAGGGGGAGCAAACACTGCCTTAATTGCGAAACCGGTCTCCCTGGGTTTGTTGCATTCAATATATTATATTTGGATCTTGGGAATTCCCCACTTTCAGTCTTTCATCTCGTCGCCATGGCAGATCGTTGATCAACGTCAGCAGGAACTCTGTTGAATCAGGGTGGATTTTGCCTTCTTTAAACCATTATTCCCATTACCCCTAAAAGTATGTACGCAAGGGGGTTATAAAAAAACGTACAATGAGCGTACAAGGGGGGAGGGAGGTTAAAAATACCCGGAAGTCAAGCGTACGTACTTTAGGCTAAAAAAATTGATACCTTGTTTCTCCGCTCTGCTGAGCTTTAATTTTGACCCGGCCGGCCGCCTATCTACCCTATACATTACTTTTTTAAAAATCGTGATCAATTTTACCATAACAGACCCGGCCGCTATAGAAATGAACTGTTTATAAATTTTATCATATTTTACGAAAATAACCCGGCCGCTGCGGAGAAACAAGGTATCATTTTTGTTTAGCCTTATGCACGGCCCCTTAGTCAGTAACCTGACTGTGGTTTAGTTTCACGATCGGATATTTTCCAAAACCACATAAGCCCATCCGATTATAAAAAGCTTACCACCAACGATTAGGTAACTAACTAGATTCAACTGGAATATCATATACTGTACCTTTTTGTTACAAAATCTTGTAAATCAGTAATCTATTGAAAAATCACCAGATGAACTAAAATAAACAATATGACCTCTTTTAACTATGTTTATTTCAATGTTATATATATTGTTACGTATTTCAGAACACGGTATGGTAGAGACACTGTCATTTTGTCTGATATCGTTGAACCGTCTAAAGAAGTTTGTGACAGTGGTACTATTTTAACATTCCTGATTTATCAATGAAAAATCAAGATATGAGTTTTTTTTCTCGTTCACAAACCACGTGAATGAAACATAATCATTAAATTTTTTAGGACCATACCTGCACATCGACGTTTTAGATTACGATAGACTCAAAGATGTTATCGAATCATCTAGAATTAGTTGGCTGATACATTTAAGCACTATGGCGAGTGCTGGCGGTGAGAAGAACGCACAACAAGCCATGAAAGTAAATATCGACGGAGTTCGCAATGTTTTACAGTTAGGAAATCAGTTTAAACTGAAAGTATTTGTACCAAGCTCAATCGGTATGTAATGATAGAATCACATTATGTTCATTTACCCTGAGACTGATTGTGATAATCTTTTTATGGTGAAGGAAGGAACAACCTTAAATCTTTACACTTCGTTGTTACAGGTGCATTCGGACCTTCATCTCCACGAAATCCAACTCCAGACATCACCATTCAGCGTCCCAGAACTATCTATGGTATATCTAAAGTGTACGCCGAACTAATGGGCGAGGTATATCCTTTCATTTCTCAATTGTTCTAATGTTAATTTGTCGTTTTCCTTCGTTCGGAATATTGTAAAACAAGAAATATAGCGTAATAAAGTTCACTTCATTTATGTAAGTAGGCCTAGTACGTAAAAAATACTTCTAATGCTCTTGAATCCAATCTTTAAACAGGTTTTCTTTCGTAGAGATAATGACTTGGTTTATATATGGCAGATAATCCATTATTGCTATTGAATATAAAAAATTTGCAGTTGCTAGCCACCGTCTTATCAGGGAACATGTCTCTAATTTTCATTGATATGATGTAAAATTAATTTCTCAAATATGTGGCATGCGAGCGATATAAAAACAGTGGGACAAAAGTATCATAACAAAATGGCGGCTTATCAAAGTAAACGTTCGCAGGGAGTTTAGAGTTCTCTTAAAAAATTATGTATATTTTTCATTCAGATGTTTCTTTTTGTAGTATTATCATCATACGTTTGGCCTTGATTTCCGGTGTTTGCGTTTACCTGGTATTATTTCAGCAGATACACATTTCAGTGGCGGCGGCATTTCAGGTAAATCGTTAGAATTCCGTAATAAATCTTACATTAATGTAAAAAAACGTTGTGACGCACTTCATCCGCATGGGTTGACTCTGTACATTTAAAATGCGGAGGAGCGCTTTTGAACTTTGCCTTTTTGGCATGGAATTACAGCGCTTTAAAAGTGTTATTATTATTATTACTATAATTATTATTAAAATCAAACTGAAGTTTGTGCACCGGGTCAGTTTATTACCGATATAACAGAATCATCATCAGACAGTGAAATAACGACTCCTGCGGTGCTTGATGTGTAATTGAGATGTTATTTTAGATTATTCAGTGCAAATATTCCACGATGCGTTACTGACCGGTGGCCACACCTGTTACCTCAGACCAGACTGTCGTCTGCCATTTATGTACATCGATGATTTTCTACGTTGCATTGTCGAATATCTGGAAATTCCCGGTGATCAATTATCGATGCGTACATATAACATAAACGCGATGAGTTTCACCCCGGAGGAATTGAGTAATGAACTGAGAAAACACGTTCCACATCTCGAAATGAAATATAAACCGGATTCGAGACAAGCTATCGGTAGGTTCCATGGTCGCACATTATTTTCTGTATGATAAAAGCAAGCTATAGAAAAGGACGTATATATCATACCGGGTAAATCATTTTCAATGTTGAATTGAAACAAGATGAGAGAGAAAGCTAAGTCTGGATTATCGTTCTATAGAAAACCCATAAACTTCTTAATTTCCTTCGTCCGTTATCCATTCTCTTCACAACTTTTAATGGTTTGTATCAACAGAAAATATCTAGAAACCACGCCCACTTTTGAAACTACGTAAGATTATTGAAGAGCTTAATATCGAATGTATGAATTTGGTTTTTTGTCTTCTTTGCAGCTGATACGTGGGCTATGAAATTTGACGACAGTAATGCCAGAAAGGATTGGGGATGGAAACACGAATATAACATCGAGGATATGTGCACTGCGATGGTGCGTTTATTGAAACCGACGTACACGTCAAAACAAGGAAAAACTCCCGATAAATCAAAACCAAACTTAAAACTCTACTAATTGATTCGTATTTTTGATACAATAATACTGGACAATCATTTTGGATTTCAATAATCAATGTTCGCGTGAATCTCGGCGTTGCGCATCGAGTTATCTCAGAATATTCTGGAAATAACCTGCGCGATTTGTGCAGAGATGATCGGTCTGCGTTGGTGAATTGTGTTATTACCGGCAAATGATAAACTTCATTAACGCAGCATCGTTTGACAAATTCTCAAAGATGATTCACCAAAGATAAAACATAATTATTTTCTGAAAACTATAAGTTTACTTTTTCGGCGATAATTGTTTTAATAAGTTATGAGATTTTCTATAAATGATTATTTTGAAATCATTGACCGAAGGTGTTGTAAGTGTTTATTTTAATCAACCGATTTTAACGATTAGTTAGTTTTGCATATCATATATTCCCTTATATTTTTAAGAAAACAATAAAATATAATCAAATATAAAGACAATTGGACGTGTGTTTGTTTTAGTTCATTTCTATTAAGAAAGCAAAAACTGGATGCATGAAAACTCTAGAGATTAGCAATGTATCGAAAGAAATTATTTGCTTATCTTCGACTTGCATTTGGCATCCAACTAAAATCAACTACCACAATTCAACTATGATAATCGAAAGCCGACAGTTATAAAGAAGGATTTTTCGAATAACCGACAATATCAATTTTATTCAACACTGTTTTACGGGATGTTTCCTATCCATCGAGAAGTGTCGTTAATTCATAAACAAAGAGTTGATAATTAATTTCCATTGACTAGAATTATACATTGAGCAAAAATATATAAACACTTTTCATTCACACACTGCAGTTTTTAAATATGATAATTATATGTTTTACATATTCAGAAAATAATTCTTTCTTCAATCTTCGGGCTACAACAGATGTCCATATATCACCTTAAATGTAGCGGTATATTCCATACTCGATGAGTAATTGATACGTCGAATCCCGTTGACAGATTTCGAAGAATCCCGTGATTTTGTTCAGTTATACTGGGGACGGTCAATTCCTAAACTGTCCCATTTGATCCATGATAATCGAGCCGTCAAATCTGTAAAGTATGATTTTAAAGATTTAAGAAAAAAATCTCTGAAGAAACTTCGGTCTTATGAACTACCGCGGTGATTATTTTAGGATAAAAAATTAACGGTTTTAGTAGACTTTCTGTAGCATTGAAAACCACAATATTTTCCTTAAAAAATAAGTGATAATTTTGCTATCAAAATGATGAGATTTTCTGGCGAAGCAAAGTAATGTCCAAACGTGAGCAAAATTATTGCGACAACAACAGAAATCATGAGAGTTTAGAAATTATTTTTTTCGAATGATTTTGATCCCAAACTCAAACTTTGAACAATCAAGAAAGGTGAACAATCACGAAGTATTTTACAACAGGTAAATAATTGATAAATTCTTTCAACTTGGTTTTAAACTTACCACTTGTGTTCCACTCGACAGTGTTTTTGGCGCTTCCTTTCAATGATTTATCGATGTACTCAAGTGGAGGTCTTCCGGATAATAGAATATCTCTTAATAACGCTATGTAAGCTATTGCCAGGCGTAAAGTATCAATTTTTGAAAGTCGTTTCTCGTACGGAAATGTAGGAACGTGTAAGCGCAGTTCCTCGAATGCAGTATTGATGCTCATCATTCGTTTTCTTTCCCTGATATTCGCGGCGTGTCGTTGTACTCGGTAAGGTCCGTGATAAGTGTACGTGAAATTACAATGTCCGCGATCGGGACCGAATCCGTCACTGTCGGGCGATGCAGCTGTCATATAACCCTGCCCTAACTGGCCGTACACACATGAAGGCGAAGGTTCGATCCCCAAACCGCCCGTGTTATCGGCGCCCATACACGGACCAAACATCGCGCCCTGACCAGTTCGGCCGCAGTCCTCATATTCCTGTTCAAAATGCGACAGCGCCTCGTTGTTGTTGTTAAACGAATTCTTATGGCGACAACTTTCTCTAAAATTCACTATATTATCATTCATGATGTTGACTGTCAAATAGAGCTGCTCACACCGGCACGCTATAAAATTGGGTAAAACTGTTGATGTCAGGAACTCTCAGCTCCAGATTTTGAGCCGATACTCGGTGAGGCAAGACTTCCAAGTGAACCTGTCAACCGCAGAAACCGTTCATATTTATACCGGGATAAATTCTTTCAGAAGTTTCTGCTCGCCGTCACTTTCAACTGGTCTTATCCAATTAGCTGCTGATGACAGGGTGACGGATTAAACAGTGCTAGCGGGGAGCCGGGAAACTGATCAATATGGAGAGAAACCCAACCAAAGCCAAACCTCTCCAAACACAAAACATCAACGCCAGGGGTTGAATTATTCCTATTGATTTTGACACTTCTCTATGAGACGTACTTCCTCAAGTACCACTTGTTCTTCGACGCGAAGAAGGCGGGGTTACCGTGGCTTAATGGTCATTGGTCAGCCGGTTGCAGAGATCTCAGGGACATCGCGGCTTCGAGATGGAAAATTGTCCGTGAGTCGGGGACAAACCCAGGGACAAGTGAAAAAAACTTTTAAGAGCATTAGTGTACAAGCAGAATTTATGTTTTGGTCGATACAATCACAAAGATTTCACGAGAAAATTTTCGTTCTAAATGATATCCAAAATACTGTGTACAGATATTTGAGGTGATATTTTCAAACATTTTAAGATTTTAAGAATTCGTTCCGAAGAATGTATAAGAAAAAGGCCGTCCCGTCGTGAGTGCGTATCAATCTAAATAGGGTTAGTCTTGAGAAACCAAGATCTAAACGACGTAAAGCAAGACGTTTCAGTATTTAAACTATAGCATAACTGTAAGGAAGAAAGTAATGAATACCGAGTCCGAATAGATATTGATTTTCACGCATTTTGTCAGATATATTTCAAACCTTTAAGATTATTCAAAGACATGATATTGATAGAATTGAACTTCATTTGTCTCGGCGTCCCTATTCACCTATTCAAATGGGTGATAGATAATGGCAATATTTGTAGTTCATAACTCTGAGGGGGGGTTGGTTAAACGACAGGGCGTCTCTGACAATAGGATCAAGAGGAACAGAAATATTGTAATGATGTAACAATCTCTAACCGCGATCTAATTTTATTTAGGAAAGTGTTAAAATGAATTGTATTTCTTCCGCAATCTCGAACATCTCATTGTCACAATCACAGTTGAACTATATGGAAGATTCGGTAACCTCAGCCGTGGGGGTTCCTTTTAGGGTAGTCACGTGTATCTTAATCCATTAATCCACGACACGTGACTTCACCTCTCGTATGAAATACCCGGAACGTCTTACATAAGCTAAGAGCTGCACTTGTCGACAATTCTTGAATTCAGGAAATATCGTTGACAAACAAAGGAAATTCGAAGGGATTCCTTTAAGTATTTCTTTTGTTTTATTCCAAACGCGGATTTGTGACGGATTTTTTTTCAGTCTTGGCGCGCGGAATCGTTGTATGTTGTTATTGCCGGTATCCGTTTCGACCGACACGTGTTTTACTGTGACTGTCGCACGCGCGAAAAAAATAAATCACGCGTTGAACCGTCGGTGTGGGGTTTCCTTCACAATTCAAATAATAGAACGCGAATGGTTAAAATGAGGGGTTTCAGTGGGGGAAACAACGAGTTAAGAACATAAGAGATCCGGGCAATTAACCAGCTATTAACGACTAATAAACGACCGTGGATTAGCTCAATAGAAGCCGGTCAAAGATGCCCGGAGAAGATGCCGTATATTTTCTCAAGATGCGTGCTGTCCACTCAACCGTATACCACTCCGGTATTAAAGAATTATCGCGTACTCATTCAATGCAAAGTTCAACTTCTTATAATGAGTTCATATTTAATTCTATCAAAAATTCATAAAGATCTATAGTCTTTATATGAATTTTTGATTCTATTCATTGACCAATTTTTACAAATATTGTATTTATTTGTTTATTATAGTGACATGTACATCGTATATAAATACGAATATAAGATGTAGATACAATAACCAGCCATAATTCAGACCTATTAAATATAAGAAATGAATTACATTTTACGCACGAATACATAAAAAGAATGTTTCTGCAAAACTAATAGTTACAAAATTGGATTTAGATATATTTGTAAGATGAATTTATGACTATAGACTTTCACTTTGTACACGAACTAATTCTTCATGATTTGAATCTATTTTAGTTTTGTTCGGGTGGATTTGTTCACAATACATTTGATATAAAAGTGGATCGGTGGAACCATTGACATTTCATTACTGATTTATGAAAATAATCTTGGGAACAATCACGTAAAATAAAGAGGAGTTTATTCTGACCGAGACAATAATCGTTTTTGAGAAATCATTTTTTTCTTCGATATCTAGTGTGAAGATATCAGATAGAATTTCTATCATACTACAGAATGAAGGAAGTAGATTCAGATTTATGACTGCTGTTCTGGTAAAATTGCCTTGGACACGGCGCTGTGGAGACACAAGACATCACAGTCTGTAAATGACAAGCAATTATAGCTGTTTGACTGAGGATAATGTTACGTCAAGGCGTGGCGTCAACCCGCATAGCTCTGATTACATATCTGAATAGATTATGAAAATAATATCTTCTGTAGACGAAAAGGGAAAAGCATTCTTGATATTATATTTCCTTAGCTATATATATATATATATACTTATATGCTATGTTATAAACTTTTCATTGAAATGTATCCTTTAAATTGTGACTGACAGGCCTACAATAGATAAATTGCAATTTCAAAATCTCATTTTGGTCCCAGTTTCAAATCAAAGTCAAATCGTCGGAGAAATGAACATATTCTACGTAAACAAATTGAAATCTAAGAGTTATGAATCTATCTAATCAGTTTCTATTCAGCCCATTATCGGCCGATTATAGTTCCGAGATCAAGATGAAAGTGTTGACCACAGATACAGAGAGCGCGGTTCATTGAAAAATCTCAGTTTGATTGATGAACGATTTCCAGTTAATTTCTCTTTCATACAGTTGTTGTTACTAATGCCGGCAGAGTAAGTCACCTCCCAGGGTGTCCGTTGGTTTGGTGTCCTGGAAGTCCCGCGGTCTTCGATACATTTTCTCACTAAATGACTGAACGAGTGATCGCCGACCCATCCCAAAACAAGAAGTTAATTATCACACCCTTGGGGGCCAATTTCAGCGACGACACTTGACAAGTGTTCTCTTAGCGGACTAGTGTTTATCTCTAAGGACCTAACATCATCCGTTATCATCCACACCCCACCCAGCGCCCAGGGCGTTAGAATGATTGTTCCATTAACTGGCCATTGACACTGGAACGGACCGGTACGCACGTCTCGGCCTCGGATACAGACCTGTGATATATACACGCGTGCACGGATTAATGACACCGTTGTCAAGTATTAATCTACCATATTTAATTATAAAACTGACTCGCCGTTTTCACCACCGCAGTTTGTCTGACTGGACAATGTGTTTTCGACGAGTTTCTGTCAGATCACACTAGATGTCAAATCCAACACAGATTTCTTACCAAATCTGTTCGAGAATGATCGTGTGTTGAAATCTTTTTCTTGAAGTTGCATCCACAGATTAAAGAATCCGCTGATAACGTCTGACGGTGTCTTTGTTTATCAATTTCATCTCTACATGTATATTCGAGAAAAAAAAACCTGAAGTCGCGGCCTACATCGATCTAGTTCACCCCAAAATTTCGAAATCGTACAGTAAACCCACTTTTACAACCTCGGCCGAAAACGAAACCATTCTTGTGACTTCCTCATGTATTTCCCCCCTTAACTCATGAACTACAAACCTTAGACCAATTTTTCCGGTGTCAGTTAGCCCGAGTTAGGCGAAGTTTACTGAATATGTGTTTTCGGTTTGTAGGAGAAAATCCCAAATCTTCAAAGTAGGTAAAATCACCCTGAATTTTACAAGAACATTTCAAATCATCAAATGGTTTCACGATATGATTTTATAAAAAATTTGAATTTTTTTTATAAGCCGTAAAAATAGATAAAATATAAAACAGTTAATGTATTTCGACGTTTTTAGGATTTGCAAAATGACTTATTAAGGCGTATTTTACTAAAACCTCTATTGTAGATGTAGTGTACTCAGACATCGTGGATACCATTGAACTGCTGGCACAGTCTCAATACAGGAAAACAGTCCCAAATCATAAATAAGTAAGAATTAACTCAGATTTCGTATGACTTGTGTATTACAAACAGAAGCATGGAAAATATTCAAGTTTGTACATCATCTTACAGATATTTACAGAAATGACAATACTTCAGCGGCATTTCTATCTAGCGCGCCATCTACAGGGCATTAAGCGCATTAACTTAGGCAATATCGTGACCTAAAAACTAAATTGCTTAGCTTGGCAGTGGTTTCATCGGACGAACAAATCTAACAACAAAACTATCTAACTTTTACATAGTTGATTTTATGTATAAAACATTCATTCACGTAATTCAAGAATTACTACATTTTAAAACTGTCAATAAATTCAATTACCAGGACATTGATTATTACGCTTTGAGACTAACATTTGTCCAAATGCATGTAACAAGATATGATTTTCTGGAATTTGTCATCCATAATTCAGCGTACGTTAATCTATGCAATCAAAAGCATAAATGATGATATAGTTTTATTAGAATGGACTTGAAGTACGTTTACAGAGAATCGAGCATTTTCGCAATCAACGAAATCACAATATCCACCATTATTATCAACCAATAAATAAAGGATGATACCCATGAATTTCATATTAATATATTCAGAAACAAGGTCGCGGTAAAATGCAGTAGCCTCTAGCCTAGATTTTGATATGAAGTATATCGGGACATGAATGAACACAAAGGGCTCCGTATAGGTAGGCACACTGCCAACAACATTAGTACGAAAGGCTTGAATATAAATCAAGATTCCTTTAGAAATGATGCCAAAAAACAGTTGACAGTCACTGGAACTGGAATAGTAGTATAATTATTGCAATTTCACATCTCGAAATACCATAGAGAGATCTAGTGAAACTATCTCGGCAAAAACATCTTACAACGATCAAAACATGTGTCCCATTCCTGCCACTCTATATTCAACGAAATAGACTAAAATTATCGATATTAAGACGCTTCACTATTGCTAGTATTAACTGTACAATCTTGTTCATCCAAACTGCCACTAGGTGTCTCTAGTTTTTGTCGTTTGTTCTCAGCTGCTGTTACTGGTGATGATTCTGTGTTATCATTAGAACAGTCTATATCATCAGACGGACGTTTCTTCGACGGATTAAACTGAACGATAATACACGTCATATTATCACAACCGGTTCCGTCTGTGAAGTGCGCATCCGGCGCCAAAACCTTCATAAAAAGCTGAAAAATTTCAAAACAATAATCAGACTCTGAATCATCATCATCATCATCATCAATATTACAACAAGTGGTAATTAAGAATACGATAGCAAACCTGTTCGCATATCGTTGATAATTTAGCTGGATTCTCTTGTATCAGTTCTTTGTGTATGTAATCAACAACCTCCTGACTAGACATAGAATTCCTGAAAAACATTCCGACAAATTATTATCACAACGACTCAAATTTCGGTTAAACATGTGCCTGCGGTTAAACAACATACCATATTCCATCGCATGCTACAACCATGAATTCATCATTAGGAGTTAGTTCAGCAGTTAGTATATCTGGAAGTGGTGATATCATCTGCTCTTTCAGTGGAAGATCTGTGTTATATTTATATATGTGGTCACCTGTAGTATAAGAAGTAGCCAAGGATAAACTCGCGCCGTGGCCGCACAAGTCAATAAAATAAGATCTAAATATGAGATAGTTCAAGATGCTTCGACCGATTTAAGCCCTATTTTGGTAGTAATTCTGAACTGTGGAGAGAGGGTTCAATTCCACACTTTAATTTAAGATTTACCCAGTAACACATAAATCAAGCCCAAATATCTAATAGAGAAAACACTGTCATTCTGTCTCTTACCGAGCGCTCTCGATAGATTCAATCCAGCGTTAACTCTTCCATCTGAAGTAACGACGCCACCTGCTTTAGTAATACGATCCGATTCGACTTTATCTTCCGGTTTATGATCGATAGACATATCTACCGCTTTACCACCACGACACAGAACACACCGCGAATCACCGACGTTAGCTACGAACAGCTTCTTTTCTCTGAGCAAACACAAAACAGCTGTAGTACCACTACCATACGCTGGCTACAATTATAAGAAAATTACACATTTAACTTATCCAGACCTTACATAAAATTTTGGGTAACGCAGTCATAAAAATCGGTAAACTACATAGAATTCTGTCTAATTTACTACCTCATCTTCTTTAGCCAACATTTCCTGAGTCATATATAAACGTTCACCTTCATCCGTTAACATCTCATCGTCATCGTCATCATCGCCTTCTTCTTCGCTGAGAAAAATTGAATTTGAATTTAATTACGAAACAGATCTAGAGCAGCGAGCGAATGATATCAACAAGCTAATATAATCGTTACCCTTCATCGTCGTCATCATCATCATCTACATAATCCTGATCACTGTCACTAGAATCATCATCACTATCATCATCATCATCATCGTCGTCAATGATATCTTTGATGAGAAGAGCTGTTTTAGAGCTTGTACTCGGTTCACACTATAATACATAACACATATGTAAAACCATTAGCATTTTATCTTGAAACAGATTTCAATTTAACAGTAAAACTTGCGTAAGTCGGATCGCTGTTAGTCCCGCTAGTCCAAAGGATTTTCAAGTACTAGATTATAACCTCATGCATCACGTGTCTACAGAAAAATGTATCGAAGGACCATCGACCATTCAAATCTTTTTTGAAATATCATAGATTCTGAATATCACGAACCTCATCCGATGTTGAGCTGCATTCTGCTACTGAATCCAAATTTTTACTATCAGTCGGGAGTTTTTCTTTCACTTCTGCCGGGGCGGAATCATTTTTATCATCAGACGTACTGCTACTAGGTTCATCCGTCGGGAGTTTTGACGATGTGGATTTACTATTTTCCATTTTGATCGATTCGGCGCTTTGTTCCGAGACGTCAACATTATCACCATTCATATCAGGTTTTGCGTGTCCGTTTATGAGAGCAGGTTTTGATTGTTCCGTATCTTTCTTCGCTTCAGCTTCCGAGTCTTCGTCCTCAATAATTGTTTGGTATTTGGCGCGTAGTTGCTGAATCGGCATTTTAGCTTCCTCGATCAGTTTGGCGGGATCAATAGATTCTAGAAAATACCGAAAACCGGAGGAAATTACGTTTAGATGGTTATGTTATTTCGAAAGAAGATCTAACAATCACTATCATCAGTTGTGAAGGATCAGTTGTAAAGGATCAGTGATAGGTTCTGAAGAGAGTTTTTATGCTTTTCTAATGTTTCTTCATTGTTGTAGCTAGGTTTTAGCATTTGTTCGGAGAAAAACTCTTCTCCCAAAATAAGATTAATTGAAATCGTTGATTAGATGAATTCATATATGCACTGATAAGTTGATTCATTTCAAACTCTTTGATTAGATTAATTAGCATAGTAAATTATGGGAAAATCATTTAGAAATTACAAAAAAAAGAAATTTAACCAATTTTAAATGTAAATGTTTTGTTTAATTATGAACAGACCATCGATTTCTTCATCTTCAAACATTCCACTTATTGTTCGTAATTCACGGAGAATGTCATCTTTCAGAAGATTGGCGTCGAATTCTAGGAAAGATTCTTCTAAAGCTTTTTCCAAATTTCCCTCTTTATAAGTCGGCATCTTTTTGATAAAATCTGGTAAATGCATCGCGCAATACTGAGCAACTTCAGCACCTTTTTCAGAGAAAAAAAAAACACATGTATAAACAATTTCATTTCATGGTATCATCATAGGCGTCCCCAGGAATTTTCATAGGGGGTTCGAATAAGCATCAATCCAGTAGGCCCATCCACAATGTTGGGTGTTTGGTGGGCCTTCCCCAAAAAACTTTGTGAAAATTGGAGGCTTTAGCTGGAGACATTCACCAGGCTCTAAATGAATCATTTAGAGTTAAAAGTCTAGTCAAATCGGCAAGAAAAATCTTGAACATTGGTTACATAGTATCTTGAGAAGTTAGCTATATCGAAAAGGGGGTGCGTTAGCTGCCCCCGCACCCCATATATTATTTTAAATCTATAAACCCCATTATGAGATCGATTGCTTTAATTTCACACATGTTTGTGGCGATTTCCTTTCAATACAATACCTCCATGCCCGTCGTACACTGCGAATAGTGAAGTATTTGTATCCGAGTCAAAATCTGGGCAGCAGCTATGGGCGTCCTAGAAAATAATTGTGGCTAAGATAATTATTGGTTGATTGATTTTTTGCCAATATCCAAATTAGCTTGAAGTATTCAATACAATTCAATTAAAATTGTTGACCAGACCGGCTTCCCTACCTCTTGCGAGGCTCTCCAGCCCTGCATACTCGAGACTCCATACGAATAACTACCAGTCTCTTTATCAAATGATATCTTATCGGTTATAGGAGCAGATAAATACGACCCCATAGTGATGTATAGTAATCAAAATCGTCGAAATTGTTTTATATTTTATTTCATTCACGTATTTCGCGGGACTGGAATATAGTTGGGAAATCCCTCCAATTCGTCATGCAATATGACGTCATTATGTGGCACCGCGTATTTGATTATTTCTTTATCGGGCTTCGAATTGACTGCTGCAACCGGCACTATCATCGATCAGTCCATGGACGTATAAACTAGTTTATACGTCCATGATCAGTCGAGCAAATGAAAGAAATATTAATCAACACTGCATTATGATTTTTCAGTATATTTGTTCTTTTTTAATGCATAAATCAAAATCCATTTTATTTCAAATGATATATTATTTACTTTTCATTCGTTCCTTGCTAAATTTGAAATATAAAAAATCATCACCACCAATTAACATTATTTATAGAAAATGTGAGATACAAAGTGGAGGGTAAACTTCAAATATTTAGGTTCGAAGAAATAGTTGGCATATGCGGGATTCGAAACTACTATCAAATACGCGAAGCCAGCCTGAAGCGTTCTCCATTTTTCACTTCCTGGTTCCTCGTCATTCGTCATTCTTTATTCCTCATGCTGCTGTCTTTCATCGCAGTTTCTTAGTAAAACCACCATCGGAGACGGTTTTTACCCGATCCGGTAAATTCACAGTTACTCGTTTGTCGTCGCGATGACTGGCAGTAAGTCGAGCAATGATCCTGAACCGCACCATTCGTCAGAACACGATAGTGGCGAAGATTCAGAGGACGAGAGCGAAATTTTGGAAGAAAGCCCGTGCGGAAGGTGGCAAAAAAGACGCGAAGAGGTTTGTTATCTTTGAATAATTGATTTAAACATCATTAATGAGTTTAACAAGATTAGATTAACAAGAATGTGTAATATGTGGTGGTATGGTGTGCACTGGGCAAGTTTGTGCATCTGATCTGTGTAACCACTGCCCTGGCAGGGCGGGTCCGACGTGGCCCATTACCAGACAGGCTGTAATTGTTCTGTATAAGCCCTTTCAGTACCATCTGTTTTATACAAAAACATGTTGTTAGTTATTGATTTTGTTTAAGAAATCAGTAAAAAGTGATATTTTAGATTTTATACACATTAATTAAGTCATGTTTTACATTTTATTCCTAATAGATTCAGCAACGAGACATTCCAGGCATTGACAATGCGTTCCTGGCTATGGATACTGAGGAAGGTGTGGAAGTTGTATGGAATGAGGTCCAATTCTCAGAAAAGAGAAATTTTAAAGCACAGCAGGTAGGCCTAGGTTTATATTTCGATTATGGTGAAATATTGCAAAATCTGCCATAGTTTACCCAATGAGTTTAAGACGAGTAAAAATCCCACAATAGGCCTATGTGAATGAATCTAAAAAGTTAATTTAAAAATATTAGAAATATTTTGGGTGGTTGTTACCACCCTTCTTCAGTCTAAAAGGAAATATTTCTAATATCTTTAAATAAACTTTTTAGATGCATTCATATAGGCCTATTGTGGGATTTTTACTTGTCTTATCACGGATTGAACTGGTTGGTTAATGAGAATTATTTAATAAGAAAACCAAACACTGTCTGATTCAAGCATTTTGAAATTGTGTCATGAAATGATGCACTATAAAAAGAGAAGAGAAATCCAGGAAGTTTCCTGTTTTAATGTGAAAGGCTTTTATTCTGAACGCAATCATTTGAATTACTTGAAAAACATACATTTATACAAGGATATAAGATATAGTTTTTTAGTGAAAATAGTTGTTTAGGCCTAAATAGATTCACATAGAAAAGCTTCCAGTTATTGGAATTTAATTAGGTTAAGCCTACTGTATATTTTCAACAAACCAAATAATAATGAATTATGTGAAACTAGATAATTATATGAATTGTATGAAATGGATTTCGAAGCTGTGAAGTCAAATATTTTGTTGTTTTTTTTTTAGGAAAAGATAAAGCATGTGTTTGACAATTTAATCCAACTTGAACATCCCAACATTGTAAAATTCCACAAATATTGGACCGACAAAACTATGACAGATAAACCGAGGGTATGTAAACTCACACTTATTGTATACAGCTGTTAGTGTCGAGTGGTATTTGTTTGGTATATAATGTATTTTTGTGTAGTACATGATGTATTTTTGTGTTGTATATATAATGTATTACAGTTGTGTAACTTCTGTCTGTATTCTATGAATTTAGGTTATCTTCATAACGGAGTACATGTCATCTGGTTCTCTGAAACAGTTTCTAAAGAAAACTAAGAAGAATGCCAAAACGTTGAAGGTAGATTTAAAGCAATATTAAAAAAGGGGGTTCCTTTAGGGGTTAAATAGTTAGATTGAGATGGCTCTCACTCTCATTAGCTCTGTGACATCGTTCTAAGCTAATGTCGTTGTTTTCTGCTCCCTCTTTTCTGAGATGAATTTCAGTTAGGTGACGCTTTCTGATATTACGCAGGTAAGACTTATTTTAGTTAACAACCTTTTCTAGATTCAAGTGATTACTGATATATGTATTTTGTATGTTTCCGGTAACTAGGCGTGGCATCGATGGACTACTCAAATTTTGTCTGCTCTGAGGTTATTATCCAATGATTATCCGTTGAACTCAGATTTCTATTGTCTGTATATTTGAGTTTGGAGTAAATTGAATTATACTTCATTTTCAGTTACTTGCATTCCTGTGATCCGCCAATTATCCATGGCAACCTTTCTTGTGATACAATATTTATTCAGCACAACGGTCTCATCAAAATTGGTTCAGGTAATTAAAAATGTCATGTTTATACTTGGATACATAGTTCCGTATTAAAGCTACTGATTTCACATGAGGAAATGTTTCATGTTTTACAGTTGCTCCTGATGCTATTCACAACCACGTTAAAACTTGTCGCAGTAGCGCGAAAAACATCTATTACATAGCTCCGGAATATGGGGGTAAGAAATCTCTGACTTATAACTCCAGTTCTGACCGACAGCACCTCACTTTCAGTTATATATCATCATCTTTAAAGAGTAAGGCTTTCAATGAAAATGAACACTAACCCTATCGTAAAAGAGAGAATCATATATTGTTTTGAGGTGCTGCTCGGTGATTGATATCAATCTGACAAATTTTGCGCAAAATTATCGCATGATGAAATCTGTTTTCAGGTCTCAACTAAAGCTCCTACATAAAGCGGACACAATATTTCAATTTGACATTATTTGACAAATTTTTCATAGTTACACCTTTTAAGAGGAAATTGATTGACACGAGAAAGAAGGAAATGTGGAGATAAATGTAGTTAGTTGAGGCGTGTGATTGTATATAAATGGGTCTATGATGTGTTTCTCTTCCTACAGGTTCTGCTCCCGTTACTACCGCCGTAGATATTTATTCATTTGGAATTTGTGCGTTGGAGGTAATTAAGACTTATTAAAAAAAAAAAAACGAACAAACGAAACCAACCAAATTCCGGCTGGTGCTCTGTGCTCTTACCTACCTACACATCAAATTCCAATTTCTGTTATCGGTCTGAGTGTATTTAAGCACTAATAGCTCGGACTAAAACCTCTGGTAATGAATGAAATCAATTCGATAAGCGTGAAATTGGTTGTTGATTTATATGTACATATACACACACTGAGATCAGTGTGTGTATATATACATATGAATTCAAAGACTGGCAAAATGTTTTATTCCTTTTAATTGTGTAGAAAATGAGCGGTAAGTACACTAATATGACGATCCTATCCGATCTCTTGTTTGATTCGTTTTATCGAGCGATAGTTTGATAGGATCTCTCAATAATCGGTGGACGTTTATTTCTGCCTCCCGTGTAAATCTGTCGATAAAGTATATATTTGCGCAAATACATCTTGCTGTTTCGTTCGTCGTCAATGATGAATCTTGCTGTTCACGTATTATTGTTCTTTATGTGCAAATATATACTTTATCAGATTTACTATAAGATTTATTGACTACCTTGGAAAACAAACGCGTGCTCCTTATGTTTGACCCGCTGAAATAATATACTTGTTTCTTTGTACGTAAATTTATCTATCGATGTTCATGTGCTTTACCTCCCGACTTATTGGGTTCACGAAGACAGACTTTCTGACTAGACTCTGGCCACACAAAATACAGAAATGAATCGACGAGATTGTTTTTCCAGGGTAGTCCATTATGGATTTTTTATCCGATTTTAATTGAGGCGTTTATTTTTACGTTTCAGATGGCAACGCTTCATATACACGGTAATGGCGACGGTGGGGGATATGTAACTGAAGACTCCATCATCAAAACTCTAGATCTAATTGACGATCCTTCAAAAAGGGTAAGAATATTTTGATTCTCTGAAAAATGAGCCATGAAAATTTGGTCCATGTAGAATTATTGAGAAATACAATTTTCGTTACACTTCTGCACAAGTTTAGTAGTGTAAAAGATGGAAATTGGCTTATACAAAAACTACTGAATTACTAGTTTACTAAGATATAGAGAGAAAATAATAGAGTAAAAGATGATAGAGTATCGACTTAGGAGGAGTCTACCATTATTTAGATATGAAAGTGATACATACAGTCCTTGAAATTTGCAATTTTATCCTTGAAAACTCCTTGAATTCTGGAATGACTGATCTGTAGGGACCCTGATAGATATTTGAGTTGCAAGTTTATTTTGTTTTATTCAGGATTTTATCGCCAAGTGTTTAAGTCGTGAACCGGGAAAACGTCCTACAGCCAGAGACCTGCTCTTCCATCCAGTATTATTTGAAGTGCATTCGTTGAAGATTTTATCAGCGCATTGTTTTATAAATTATTCAGGTAATACTTTATCTAGATCCAAATTTGATAGTTCTCCGTGAACCGGGTCAAAGTTGTTGTAAATTAATTTGAAATAAAAAAATTTCCAGATCAAGGTTTATTACCTGAGCATGTGACGAATGCTGCTCATGATACGAAGGATCCGAATAAAGTGATAGCAGAAGTAAAACGTCTGGATTCAGTGCAATGGAAGTAAGTTATTTATACATATATTTTAATATTGCTTTGTTGTTCTTTTAAAAAATGAATTTCTTGTGTAGCGGTTGCTGATATTCTTGATTTCGATAATTTTCAGAATTAGTCAAGTCCCTTCTCTAGACTTAGAGAAATTTCTAGAAGATGTTCGGTACGTATTCGACACAATTTTACGAAGTAAATCTTTTGAAATGAGTCTTTCAACTGATGTGTTTATTTCTTTAGAAATGGAAGCTTTCCACTAACTGCATTTGAGATTAACCAGCCATCACAGCCACGTCCACGGGCGATATCTCCGGAAGTAGCCGAATCTGTGAAATCTGATACCCCTGAACCATTAGAGGGTCGACATATAGTTAATATATGTTGTACTATACGACAAGTAGAAGGAAGTGTTCAAGTGAGCGGACTACTTACTCTTTTTTAAGAGCTCAACTGCTCCCAAAAATTTAGAAATATTCTCAAAATCAGAATAGTTTCTAGATCATTTTCATATCAATTATTAAACAATTTTTGTTGTCGAAGTGATCTCCTTTGGTGAAAACCAAATCGAAATCAGATCGTTGTAACTTTTATGAAATTGTTAAACTGTTATTTGGATATTTGGTTTTTCGTTTCTAGTTGAATCTAGTGATGCGAATGGATGATAAAATGAACAGACAGTTGACGTGTGAAGTTTCTGACGAGGATTCGTCTCATGCCTTATCAGATGAGTTAGTTTACTATGGATTCATAAATGATGTAAGTTTACTCTACAGTTAGGCTTTGACAGACATTGTGTCATTATGTTTTCGATATCATATTCTAAAGACCCAGTTTCATTATTTCAATGTAGAAAAGTCACAAGTTATGGTTTAACCCTCATGAATTACAGAATTTACCAAATTTTTTTTTTACCTGAGGAAAATATTGTATTATCGTGAAAAACTTCAGGGTCCAGTTCCACAGTTCTGAGTTATGATTTGACTCGTGATTTAACCCATTGAAAAATGAACTAACTTTAACTCAGAGATAACTCTAACTCACAACTGTGGAACTGGGTCCAGTACATATTTGCAGAGTTATTCATCGTTTAAATCATCATCATCTTTTTGCAGACGGATCGAGAAAAAGTGGCTCATTTGATCGACGAAACTCGGAGAAATTACCACACATCCGATAGTAAAATAGTAACACAGTCTGCATGACTAGACCACTGGTCTTTGATTAATTATCTATAATGGAAATAAACTACTATCGTATATCATAGAAGGTTCATTCGTTCAAAGTCCTGCATTTTACCATGACAGAAGCTTCGTGTGGTTTAAATGGTAATATGTGCAGGCGTGGTATTTAGTGGTAATGTTTCTGTACCAAACCAGTATTGCCTGTTTAGACAGTACAGACATGCGCGTGCAACCTGAGAACACGTCTGAACGCATCGTCATTGAGCAGGACACATCTGGATATTCTCGCGTACTTACATTCACTCGCAGTTTGTATGAAAGACTGTTTCGGTGGATTTTTCTGAGATTTTATACTGGAATATTTCTTGGGATTTTCAGTGCACCTGATCTGTACGTTTGTATCGGCATCTACGAGTGTCCACTACTATTCATTTGCGAGTGGACACAATTTACGTAGGATGTAATGATACGAGATACATTGTGTTATATTTAAAGTGTTTCAAAATTTTCATCGACTCGAAACAGCTGTCAAATCTTAATTTATTAAAGAAAAGGCTTTGGAAATTTCTTATTTTATGACATTGAATTAAATTAATTATCTTGCACATATGTATCAACATTTAAGAAGAAAAAAGTAATTTCTTTGTGTCAGATATGAGAATTATTGTAGTGTGGCTGCTGTTATTTAAGATTTTCTGAACTTTTCAATCTTCAGTAAAAGAAAGTAGACTGGTTAAAGTAATTCCCGCCATGTCTGTTCATGGCGACAATGTTTTTGTCATTGGCTGCCATTGGTGGTTAGAATATCTACATCGATGAATACACGAGCACTAAGTAACTGGGCGTATAAATTCGTCGATAAATTCTGTGGTTTCAATCCGGCAAAAGATATAGTTTGTGTCCCTAGCTTTACTTACTAGATTCTTCAGCTTTATAGACTGCTTTTGATTTGTACGGGGATGTGAGGAACTGATTGCTGGCACAGTAAAAACGCTGTATATTTTTCTGATACTGGTGGCAAAAGGTTTTTTCTAATATATATATATATATGAAAGGTGCTATTACTTGGCTTGTAAAAAATATTTGTCCTGCCATGCTGAATTTTAAAACTTGTAAATAAGTGGCTCTATGTTGATAAATGTTAGCCAGAACGAATTACTGTGTAAATATATAAATCAGCTGTAATCTTTGAATTGATTAAGTTGTAGACATAGAGAACACTGATACTGCATGAGGAATAGTAAATCAATGTTTGGCTACGGCTCATTTTTTGGTATAATTCGCTTACAGTGAAGTTTCTCACACGCGGTTTTAAGTGAATGTAGTGGTCAGATTTTCTTCGATTTTAATGTAAATGGTAATATTGTGTGGATACTTAACAACGTAGTCGGGATCCAGTTCTACTGTTATGACTAAGTTCATTCTGAAGGTTACACGTATTAAACTTTGAACCGTGGTACCCGATGTTTAAATATGACCTACCGGTATTCCAATGCAATCTTCTGTAAATTACAATTGTGTCAGAAGTCACTTCAATTAACTTAAATGATAACTATTATACTTGTACACATTCTCTCTGTATGTAATTTGACACTGTGAATTCTGCACCGAAGCTTCCATTCGATTCGAATCTGTGGCAGTGCATTTATTTTGTGTGGATTTCACATTTTGATTCGTTTTCCTCGAATTATTTCAAAGCAACTTGTCATGAGAATAAAATGTCATAATTTGCAAAAAAGCTCCATGGTTAGTGTTTAATAGTCTAAAGTAATTGAGCCTATACTTGAAGTTACTCAAATAAGTTACCCTTCTTACTGTGAAACTGCGCTTGAAGGGAATATTTCTGGTTATTCGGCTATTGCTTGCGTCATCATGTGAAACTGTGCAGTGCAGGCAGCTCAGCAGAAAAGTAGGAAGATTGATTCTTTTTGAAAACTCCAATTTGTGCATTAGAGCTGCTAGGATTAATACATTCACCAAGTCAGGGACCAGTTCCATTAAGATTTGGGGGTCTTAACTCATTGAGAACGAGCAAAGAACCTCCTCAATATTATTCGCTCAGTCATTTGGCAGATGTGCAATTTTTGCTCTCTGTGCAGAATTCCCTACGCCAACCCTGTACGATAGACTCCTGCATTCTAAGGACAACTGGAATCGTTTTTGTTTATATCATCACCAGTTTCTGGAGAACATCCTTGATTATAGTTCTATCAACCCTCGATACTAGATTACCAGATGCTATGCATGATACTATCCTATCTTTATATTACTCCTTGGAATATACTTGTACATAACCAGAAAGAATACATCAGAAAATGAACATTTTTTAACAGGTGCTATATTTAAATTTATTGAATTTTGAATCTACTGAAATACAAGAGGATAGACAGTGGAAATATATATATACAACCAGCCAGCTAGCTGTAATAATAATTATATACACAGCATATCATATATAGTTATAGTATGTAAGATTAAGTACTAAGATACACAGGTAACTCTAGTTTCAGTTATACACTAACTATACAAATATTCTACGATTATTTATTTCTAATCTATATTTGTGTACAATCACTGTAACAGTTGTAAGTACTGGCAGACTACAAATACAAATAGATCGTTTATCACAAATATTTGTATGAATATTCAATAAACTGAGGAATGACCAGCAATTCCCCTAAGCGTACAAATTATAGAATCAAGTCATATATGAGTTCAATAACCTACATAAAGTTCATATTATCTGAATGAATCTTTAATTGTCTTCCTAAGAAACCTTAGTTTGACTAGGAAAATAGGCAGATGGTGTTGTTTTCTGAGGTGGTTTCTGAACGGCATTTTTGGCAACTTGTCCAGCGATGTTGGGCGAATTAGCTCGCGGATTGCTCGATCTGAGTGGAACTCCATCTCCTTGTTGTAAATACTTTAAATCCAAAGCTGGTGGATTGCTACAAAAAATAGAATCCAGAACTATAAACGAGCACAAGAACAGATACTGGTACATGTATAACCGAAATATGGTAAGGAAAACATACTTTTCCTTATTTGTTTTCACATTTGTAGACCCAGAATCAACCTTTTCTTCCGCAATCGTCGATGGTTTAAGAGCAGATATCCTGTCACGGCCAAAACCGAGCTGAAATAATAAAGCATCCAATAATTGAAAATCATCAACTGATTCGGTATGTAAATGCGAGGTAAGTAAATCGTAAAAATTATCGAGCTGCACTCACCTGTGGAGCGCTGTAATTTCTACTAAGACCTGATGCAGCGAATCCTGAATCGGAACCCTTCAACGGAGCGGACATATTAGATGCTGGAGTGCTCGTGTTACGCTAAAAAACAGAAACAGTTTCATCAAATTTCATCAAAACATCAGTTGTGTGATACTCGAGAGACAACAACACTTACAGGTTGTGAAACTAGAGGTCTTGTATATGAGTTAATAGCTAGGTTTTTTAGAGGGGGTGGGTCTACACTACGTTGAGCCGACATCTGATTCTCAGTTATCTGTCTATTCAACCAATTTATCACTGAAAATACAATCAGTTCGTATTCATTCAAGGTAAAACACGCGACTGATCGTTAAAACTATTATTCAATACACACCATTTTCATTAGTTTTCAACAGTTGTTTACTTTCCTCGAGTTTCTTTACTGTAGCATCCAGTGATTCAGTCAATTTACCGTTCTATATTTTAGAAAATAAAGTCCTTTTATCAGTAAATCAATGAAAACCAACTCTTTATAATCTAGCGGTCCAAAATATCTAACTCTTAATGTACCTCATCCTCAGATTGTTTCAGGGTAGTTTTAGTCGATTCTAATTCTTTCTTCAACGTTTCGATCTCTTGTTCGCGTTCTCCCAATAATTTCTCCTGTTCTGTAGTGATCTGATTTCGTAATTTCACCTGAAATACAAGTGTATGAAACCATTAAACCTGACAAGATGCACACAAGATAATTAGTTGAATAGTCTGAACACTGATTCTGATCTCTACCTTGGCGTGATAGTTCCTTATTTCACCCTGTAATCTTTTAATAATCTCATTTCCTTTGACTAGTTCTTCGGACATTGTTTTTATTGATGTTTCTAGTTTTCCGATGTGTTTCAGTTTTCTTTCCATTTCCTCAGCCATCTTTTTCTATCGACAGCAAAATATAAATCATATGAGTTGATCTGCTTTGTTCTGGTAACAATATTATTGTAACCACTTCCAGAATCTCTGCATTAGCAGGGTTCACACTTTAAATGTCATTCCAGAATTTTAGGACTTGTGAGGAGTATTAAAAGAAGT
This sequence comes from Tubulanus polymorphus, assembly GCF_964204645.1. Classification (NCBI taxonomy): domain Eukaryota; kingdom Metazoa; phylum Nemertea; class Palaeonemertea; order Tubulaniformes; family Tubulanidae; genus Tubulanus; species Tubulanus polymorphus. The sequence goes on from NC_134026.1 coordinate 1,790,593, forward strand.
TACAAAAATTGGAAAATATTGACATGATGGTAATGTATTTCACGAACTTTCTCTAATACCTAATAAGGTCCTTGAAACTGATTCTTCAATTTAGAGGACTTATCAAGAAATTCTAGAAATATGAACCGCGTTTTGGAGAGAATTTAAAAAATCCAACCTTTTGTTCCTGTTCGGAATGAAGAATATCCTGTGTTTTCTCGATCAACATTTCCCGATCGCGAGATTCCTGATCAGCGACGGCAATTCGCGTGTGGAGTTGGTTTATGATTTTTTCCTGTTCGTGGTAATCTCCGTCTAACGAAGCGTTGTCTTTACGTAATGATGACAGCTCCTGTTTAGCGTGGTGATGATCCTCCTCGAGACCGCTCAGTCGTGATTTTAGCTCTCGAATCAGCGACTCGTGTTTGTATCTCATATCCGTCAAATCCTAATTTTAAATGACAAGATCTCGTTATCAATTTACCGATTAACTCTTAATGATTTCGATGAAATGATGAAGCTCACCTTATTTGAGTTTTCTAAATCATAGACTCTCGACTCCATATTTTTGACAATTTTCAAATGAGCAGTTTCCAATTCTTTTCGCTCCTTCTCATAACGCTGTTGGCTCGAGGTTTGAACCTACAACGCAAGTTGAATATATCATTCTAAAAGAGATCAACGTTTTTATAAAATGCGTTCAGTTCAGACGTAAAACTAACCTGTAGATATTTCTCTTTTTCCATCGTTATTTGTTGCGAATATTTGTTATTCAGCTCTTGAGTTTTCTGATTTAAATCAAGTTTCACTTGATCCAGTTCCTGACACCTGTCAGACAATGCCTAGAATTTAGAGTTGAATTGTTAGAAAGAGCTAATCAGTATTTGGCAGTGTTAAATAGGACAAACATTTAATCATGTATTACTTGTTGAGTTTGAGAGAGTTTTGTCTTTAATTCATCTTCAGTTGTTTCTAGTTTCACATTCAATTCATGAATCTGATCCTGAAAAAAAAAGACTCATGATTGTATAGAAAATCGATGGCAACAAGACTATAGAAATAGGCACAAGTTTGTGGACTCATGAAAAGTCCGATATTCTACCTTAGCTAATTTCAGACAGTCAGCGAGGTACTTTTTAACATCAGTATCGCGGCCGGGCAGAAATCTCAGTGATAAATGCGTGAGGTGTTTGAATGGATTAGTTTCAACAATGTTTAAACACCACGAATCTTTATCCGATCCAAACTGAAGTAAATATCTGAAATTATACAAACTAAAATTACTCCTAAATCAAGCGAGCCACGTGTCTTAAGGGGAGTTTAATTCTCACGCCAACAATAGCGTGTAGCTTTAGTCAGGACACCAGAGAACTCCCTGACAAGTAAAAATGGAGGTAAAGAGGAACAATTTCACAGGTTCGGGAATATTGGAGTAATATTAATGGAAGAAAGTTGTGCTTCATATCAAATAAGTTTGAAGGCAAAATTTGAATGAGAACTACCAGCAATGAAAAATAGTTCAATGAGTGAATGAATTTCTTAGAATCGATTGCTCAAATTTTCTTTAACCCCGCGTCAGATCTTTGTTGATAAGTCCTAAAACTATCGCGTAATCAGATTGTAAATGTAACTTTTTTTGGACGGAGAGAATCCATCGTCCACCCTTTACTCACCGTGGACTTTCTTTATCCTGCTCCTCTAAACACAAATGTAACAGGTCTATAAACTTTTGAGGAAAAGCCCCAAAATCTACCAACAATCCTTGCTGACATTTCAAACTGAAATAATACGAAAGTAATAACATAATTAATTTCAGTTAAAATTGAAGCACTTAAAATCAATTTGAGTCATAAATCGATCAATAATAAATGAAACTTTACCTTTGAAAATCTTCCTCTCCCAAACGTAGTGTATACAAGAAAAACAAGTCATTTTCATCAGTCAGTCGAACCACTAATTCCTACAACAACGAACACAAACTCAACATCCAACATCAAGATGATTAAAATATATACTTGATTTTCAGGACAATTTCATTTTCAACTACCTTGCGATGAAGCGGAGCAGTATGGACATACAGTTCTATTGTAACCAGAATACCAATTTGCCTGAAGATATATTTGTTGAACAAATTAAGTTATCGAACAAACATTCACCCAATAAATAGGGCTGGAGCTTGTTACATTTAAGTAGGGATTTCAGGTTGAAAATTTCTATGTGTCCTATGTGTCTTTCTAATAGCTTAAAATGAAGAAGGGGATAGCATAAGCATACAGCACTTTACAGAATCAAAATTGGTCAAGTGGTTCAAAAGTTATAAGCAATCTAAGGGTGGAAATTTGGGGTATTTTTGTCATTTGATTGCGCAATACACTTTAGTTCATTTCCAATGAAAGTATCAGACAGGAAGTGTCTAGGTTTTGCTGCTTTTTAGCCAGATAAAGGAATTAAATTCAACATTAAAACCAATATAACTCCGAGAATTTTTATCTGTTTAAAACCAAACTTGGTCAGTATGTTGTCTATACAAAGTTTGTTTAGATTCATGTAAGTAATTGCACAAATATGTAAATTAGGCTAATTTGCATACTAATTATCTAATTAATACCCACTTCTATAACCATTAACACGCAATACTATAGTTTATTTCTCAAGATAAATGATACTTAAGACATGGAATATCAATTTTGAGATAATGTACCGAAGATATCGTGCATCAGGGTGATACTGATTACCACGGTAACCATAAGGTAAGTATCAAGGCGGCCATCTTGAATCTAATTAACTACATCTTTAATGTATTTAGTTGATTCGATATGGCCTTATAGACCTTTATTATTTGAAATAACTAATCTTAGTGGATAAGTTCAATGTTTTAAAGCCTTCTGAAATAAAAGATACTAATAATATCATTATATTTCAGATACTCACTTGCCGCAGAAGAATAGGATAAAGCGTTGAAGAGATCTACGTACTACATGGTTTTCCGAAATTAAATCAAATTGAAATGAATAGAAAAGCCTTTGTTTTTCTTTAGAGATCCCTAGGCCCTAACAGATTTACCCATGAAATATCTATATCATGATATCTCAAATTGAGGCTCGAGGAATGGCGGCCATCTTGTTTTGCGTCGATATTTCATCGGAAAGTCAATTTTAAAAAAGTATGTCATGTTTGGTATCTAATTAAAGGTCTCCTTCTAGGCAAGTCATTCGAATGAAAAAGAAAATTGATAATATAATCCTCTAGAATATATTTGATTAACCATTGGTTGGTGGGTATTTTAGGCCTAGCAGCGGCAGTTATTTAGCGAAAGGGTCGACAATTGGAATTGAAAAACCATGAACAAATGATAACAACTGCTTTTCAGGGGGATATCCTAGTATTCAAGATGAGATGATTACCTAAAGGTGAAGCAGATAGGAAAAATAAAATTTCTTTTTAGCAAAAAATGAGCTAAAATTTAGACAAAACTTGGATTCTTGTGCAAAATACTCAAATTTTTTAAATTGGATAGGCCTAACCATTATTCGTCTTATATATTGCCGATTTCGTAATAAAGTATGAGTTTAATGAGTGAAAGTGACGTTTTACTTGCTAAATTGACATTTAGATTGGTAAAAATGAACCAGGAAGTGTTTTGATTGATCAGCTGGCAGCCGGTGTGAGCCGGCAGTGACCCGGATGTAAACAATTTGAAGCGCCTTGCCGACTTTAGGTCAAAATCCGCGAAAGACTACTCAATCAATCTTAAAAGTAATAATTGAAAACAATATATAAAGTATCTTATTTTATCATGTAGTAGAGTGCAAGTTGTTATTATTATTAATTTTAGCGTATGAGCACTTTGAAGTGTGTTTACGACGTTTTCCGAGTGATACAGGGCCTACCAAAACTTGCACGCACCGACATGCTCTACTTGAAACATGTTCTTAAAATATTCTGAGGTCAAATATCCAGCCAATCAGCAGCCGGCTCGCGGATTTGACCCAAAAAATTGCATGCGTTTTTCACGTGTTTGAAAAATGCATGAACAAACATGGCCGCCATCTTGTTTCCTAGAAATGAGCCGACGCGCGCCGAACTACGACTTATTGCTCCGTAACTAGGCAAGATACACTCATGAAATTTACACCACAACAAATAACCGGTAAATTGAGTATACTGAGCAAGTTTGGCTTCAATCGGATATAGAATATAGAATTTTTTATGAGCGATTGAAAATTTGAAGCGTGGAAAACGCTAATTATGACACATTTTGATCACGTGACCTGAAATCCCTAATTTAAGAGTGAATGATATCAATTGTGAAAAGTCCTTGAGCAGCCCAACCTGAGCTCCACCAAAAACCCTTAAGTGTCTGATAGGCCACAGACACAACAGTACTGTAGACACTTTGTTACTTCTATCCGCAGAGAAGATGATCGGTCCTCTATCTACTACGATCGGTTTTAAGAAACCAGATTTCTACTCAAGTCACAGTGATTTGAAAGTAATTATTGAGAAAACTTTCTCTCTTCTTCATGTTCTTGTTCATGTTGTTGAAGAGGTTGTATTGGAAGGAAGGGAGATGATGGGAGAAATTGTGCCAGCCAGCAGGCAAACTGCACTGTGGCAAGTGAGGGTGTGGAAAACAATGGACGTTTGGACTCAATTCCCTTAAACTCATCGGAGAATATTACTGAAACACTCTAATAAGTTAAGACAAAGATTTACCGCAAAATAACAAACATACTTATCATCCCTGTCATTACTCTTTACGACAACGGGCAACTTTTTCGAGAACAATTCTTTGCTGCTGACTGTCGCCATTTTTTCAAAGTTTAGCGCCGCTCACAGGTGGCAGCACTGTACGGATCAAACAATAGACTGGTTCCGGGTTTCTATTTGGACGGGCAACCAGTCTATTCAATAAAAAATATACACGCTTTACAAGATTCCCTCATTCATAAATCCACCATCACATTACAAGTCTTTCTGACCCAAGTAAAGCATTATTTTGTCAGGTTGATAAAAGAAATTTGGTTTGAACTAAAAATGAAATGTGTCCCTACAGATGGCAGCACTGAACGGTCAGTTGTTTCTGATACCATATAATTCTGTTATTTCGTCCATAAGAGAAGTGTTTCGTCGCACCGATCATGTCTAAAGTTGCACTTGTAAGTTTCTATATTTTCACATACCGTATACTGTACCCTGCAGTGCTTTTTGGAAAATTTCTGTCTTCTTTTTACAGTGTTGAGTCTACTTAACGTGAGGCTTCTTACTTGAACTTGTTGAATAATGACGAATGTTAATAGTTATGTAACTTTTTATGTTGTTAGTTCTTAGGGCTAGAACTAGACTATTTATTTTTGTCTGTCATTTGTCGTCGATTTTTTTGGGAAAAAATACAAAATCAATTAAGCTTATAATCAATTATTTAAAATCAATATGGGTCAATATGAAATTGATGGTTTATTTAGACTGCGCACAGTGTCAGGACAGGGCGGGTGTTAGTGTGGTCAGAAGATTCAAAATATCCCAAAAGAGTAAAAAAACCGGTTCACTATATGGAACTTGTTTTTGTGCAGTCAAGAATTTTTTTTACAGGTAACTGGTGGTAATAAAGGTATTGGACTCTGTATTGTAGAGTTGCTTTGTAAACAATTAGGAAAGGATTGGAGTGTTTACTTAACTGGTAATAATTATCCCTAGTCGTAAATAATTTACAAAACTGCAAAACATGAAATTAATTAACATTTCAATAAATATTGAATCTTTATCAGCAAGAAATGAAGATCTTGGAAAAGAAGCAGTTAAGACGTTAGCAGCAAAAGGACTTCAACCGAAGTTTCATCAACTTGATATAACCTCATCTGAAAGTATCAGTAACCTGGCTTCTTATCTAAAAAAAGAATATGATGGACTGGACATTTTGGTGAATAACGCTGGAATTGCATTTAAGGTGAAATCTGAGTTGAACTACTGTAAAAATAAGTGAAAGATATCGACAAAGTTAATGCTCAAATTGGTTCTTCATTGTAGGCCGCATCAACAGCACCATTCTCTGAGCAGGCTGCAGTTACTAATAAAACTAATGTTACCGGAACCCTGAATGTTTGTAACTCATTGTTCCCACTGCTGAGACCTCATGCCAGGTATCAATCATCTTCCATCATACTTATAGACCTGTCGTTTGTCATTAATCTATTGTCAATGTGACTATATAAAAGATGTTTGTATTTCATGTTGCAGAGTTGTAAATGTTTCCAGTATGGTGACACGGTTTGCCCTTGAAAAATGTAGCCCGCAAATACGTCAGAGATACAATAACCTGAAGACTATTCCAGAACTGGAGCAGTTTGTGAATGAGTTTATCGAGTATGTCGATCTCGTCTTTCATTGCAATTTCATTCAATTCTTTGTATAGTTTATCAAGACATCAATATATTGTTTGATTTTCAGATTGGCTCAGTCAAATACTCACAAGGAAAAAGGTTTCCCCGACAGCGCATATGGGATTTCTAAAATGGCAGTCACCAAAATGACTTTCATCCATCAAGCGGAATTTGATAAAGATTCACGTGAAGATGTTATAGTTAATGCTGTAAGCAATGAAGCGTAGTATTCATATCTTTAAATTCCGTTTTTTGCTATGCATAAAGATATTTTAAAATGTCCATTTCAGTGCTGTCCAGGATACTGTGATACTGATATGACGTCCCATAAGGGACCAAAAAGTGCTATGGATGGTAAGCTATCACTTTCTAAAACTCATATCGGTTTTAACTTAACATTCTAGTTTAATAAACTATTTTATTATTGTAATATTTTTAGGTGCCGATACTCCGGTTTATTTGGCTTTGCTGCCACCGGGAACTTCTTCACCGAAAGGTCAGCACGTCGAAGACAGAAAGATTTTCACTATTCAGTGAAGTCAAAACGTTTCATCGTGGTTAAGATGAGCTATATATCTACTGTCTACATCTTGTATAGACTATTTGTGTGATATTCAGATTTTCGGTAGCTTACATTTGTACTGAATACAGGCTTTGCTGATAAATTTGTACCATTAAACATTCAAAAAAGAATAAATTTATTAAGTTAAAATCTCTTCACAATTTCTTTCTTGACATCTTCGGTTGATATATGGACGTAACCAGGCGAAAAAGGAGTCAACTGTGATAACAAAATCAGTCACCAAACTAAAAACCGTTTTGCGTTACCGGTAGTGCTAAACAGCTTTAATAGAATGAGTTTAGGAAATCGTTTGCACTTACTAAACCCAGGATGGTCTTCACACAGAATTTCAAAAGAGGATTACACTCATAAGTTGGGCTGTAGAAAGTCTTAATTTTACATTGAAAAACGAAGTTGTCGTATGGGTGGGTAAGTTAGATTGGTAAATTATTAAAGTTTGACGTGTAAATATGATGTATCAATTTCACAGTACCATACAGTATAACCAGACAGGCCACAGACATAAGTTTCTTCTTTTTTTTAACATACATGTATTAGATAAAGGCAAAAGTTGCCCCATACGTAGTAGTCTAGTACCTAGCCGTTGTTCCCGTCGGAACCCGTTACAACGACTGGTATTCAGACTATACACACGTAGGCGAACCAAACTGAAATGTTAAATGTAACGAAAGGCTTTGAGGGCTTGAACTAGGGAAAAGATTAGCCCAGATGGAAGCACTAGTGCATAAATTTACGTCATTCATATTCGTCAATCATTTGACTTGACCCCGGTGTGTCCTCTGTCTCATGATTAATTCTGTTTATTTGTCGCACCGATCATGTCTAAAGTTGCAGTAGTAAGTTTCGTTAGTTTCATAAACCGTAGACCCTACACTGCTTGTATTTAGTGGAAAAGTAATTTCTGTGCTTCTTGCGATTGTCTGAACTTGTTTCAAGTTTAAAGTTCTCAGCGATGATATAGCCTATTCACTTACCCTTTTCTCATGTTGCCGAACTTGCACATCATAATACCTTAGTTGACTAGAGCCTGTACCAGTACACCAACCCCAACCAATCTGTTTTTGTGCAGCCTAGAATCATTTTTTTTTCAGGTTACTGGTGGTAATAAAGGTATTGGACTCTGTATTGTAGAGTTGCTTTGCAAACAATTAGGAAAGGATTGGAGTGTTTACTTAACTGGTAATAATTATTCCTAGTCGTAAATAATTTCCAAAACTGCAAAACATGAAATCTCGTTTGCAGTGAAAATATTTCAATATTGAATCTTTATCAGCAAGAAATGAAGATCTTGGAAAAGAAGCAGTTAAGACGTTAGCAGCAAAAGGACTTCAACCGAAGTTTCATCAACTTGATATATCCTCATCTGAAAGTATCAATAACCTGGCTTCATATCTAAAAAAAGAATATGATGGACTGGACATTTTGGTGAATAACGCTGGAATTGCATTCAAGGTGAAATCTGAGTTGAACTACTGTAAAGTAAGAGTGAAAGATATCGACAAAATTTAACGCTCAAATTGGTTCTTCATTGTAGGCCGCATCAACAGCACCATTCTCTGAGCAGGCTGCAGTTACTAATAAAACTAATGTTACCGGAACCCTGAATGTTTGTAACTCATTGTTCCCACTGCTGAGACCTCATGCCAGGTATCAATCATCTTTCATCATACTTATAGACCTTTCGTTTGTCATTAATCTATTAACGATGTGACTATATAAAAGATGTTTGTATTTCATGTTGCAGAGTTGTGAATGTTTCCAGTATGGTGACACGGTTTGCCCTTGAAAAATGTAGCCCGCAAATACGTCAGAGATACAATAACCTGAAGACTATTCCAGAACTGGAGCAGTTTGTGAATGAGTTTATCGAGTATGTCGATCTCGTCTTTCATTGCTATTTCATTCAATTCTTCGTATAGTTTATCATCAAGACATCAATATATCATTTGATTTTCAGATTGGCCCAGTCAAATACTCACAAAGAAAAAGGTTTCCCTGACAGCGCATATGGGATTTCTAAAATGGCAGTCACCAAAATGACTTTCATTCATCAAGCGGAATTTGATAAAGATTCACGTGAAGATGTTATAGTTAATGCTGTAAGCAATGAAGCGTAGTATTCATATCTTTAAATTCCGTTTTTTTTTGCAATGCATGAAGAAATATTGAAAACCTTATTTTCCAGTGCTGTCCAGGATACTGTGATACTGATATGACGTCCAATTCAGGCTTAAAAAGTCCTATGGATGGTAAGCTATCACTTCATATCAATTCGAAAATCAATATCATATGAAAAACTATTTGATTATTGTAATATTTTTAGGTGCCGATACTCCGGTTTATTTGGCTTTGCTGCCACCGGGAACTTCTTCACCGAAAGGTCAGCACGTCGAAGACAGAAAGATTTTCACTATTCAGTAAAATCGACATATTGCATCCTGGTTTTAATCTTTTTCCCCTTGCATAATACAAGAGCTAGTTGCAATTTATCTGTTTGATGTTCACATTTTCAATAGCTTAATATTCATTTGTACTGTGTATGGCTTATGCTAGTAAAGTTGTTCCAATATATTATCCATAAGGCTAGAAAAATTGATACCTTGTTTCTCTGCTCTGCTGAGCTTAAAAGTTGACCCGGCCGGCCGCCTATCTACCCTATACATTACTTTTTAAAAAATCGTGATCAATTTTACCGTAACAGACCCGCAGCTATAGAACTGAACAGATTACAAATTGTATTATAGCTAACAAAAATGACCCGGCCGCTGCGAAGAAACAAGGTATCATTTTTGTTTAGCCTAATTATTGATATAAAATAAACTGATGTGGTGAGAAGCTGATGACATTTTCTTTCTTAATCTGGAACTTGAGAGTCTGAGTTATCCTCTTTGGACATTCATCTTTTCGCAAAGAATCCTCGGAATTGATACAGATATGTACCGTATGCTGGAAACCCTGACTTGAAGACCAAACATCAATGAACCAACAAAACAAAATATGATTTAGATTACAGTGGAAAATTCAACAAACTTATCATTATTCAACTATTCATATTGAAGATGGAAATTTCTATTCAAATCGCACACAAATGTTCACAAATAATTTATATACTAAATAAAAATTCAGCTACTAGTTGTCAATCATTATTTCTGTTCAATTTCCTTCTTTCCCTTCATCTTTTTGTACAAGAGAGCGGCACATATTGTACCATACGTCGCCAGAACAAACTGAAAATACATGAGAAAATACATGAATACATACGCCACATATTTAGGGGTCATTCATTTATTACATACGCATTAGAGGAGGGATCAGTGCAATTGTGTACTGTAATGCTTAATGTATACGAAAAAATGGCTGATTTTGCGTACAGAGGGGGAGGGGGGTTGAAAAATTGAAATTTTATGCGTACGTAATTAATGAATGATCCCTTATTAGTTCCAACCTCCCAGGGCTGTGGCTAGCGCTTGAATTTTGGGGTCAAAGAGAAACCCGAAATATGGCAGTTCTAAGGGATATAAAAATCATATTTGCAAGAAGGGCACTTTAATTTAATTTCCCAAATTTTTTGTTTTGGAGGGGAGAGGCAAACTTCCCCTGACCTCAGCTGCAGGCAGGTATGAATCTAGGTTCACATCCCATGTAGACATAAGGTATCTAACCACAACAATGCAGTTAGTTTCAATATACTCTATTCAGCAGTGAGTGGTGTCTGAAACCGGGAGAGGGGGGGGGGTGGTTCCTAAAAACTTGCCCTTTTTAACATTGAACCCTCAGTCTTAGTTTGTGCTTTTACTTACATTTAATCTTCCTCGTTTAGTATAAGAATTGAAGTAATATTTCAAGCCAGTGTATTTGTATTGCGATTCGTCAATTCCAGCCATAACGATCTAGCAGAATAAATGTGAAAAAATGGGATGTTAAATAAATCTTCTTTTAATTTGAATTTGTCTTCAATCAATCTATATTCCTATTTCATGATAATGTACCCAACAATTTAACATAAAATCTTTTCCTCTGATGATTCAATGACATTGTACAGTGCACGATAAAGCGCTTAAAATACGTATTTAGTTTTCAAATGTGTAAAAAATACTCACTGAATCAGGAAAAGGAAATTTGTTCTAAATCGTGAAGAAATGTAAGGAGGTCACGAACTTTAGGGTTGTGGATAATTCACATACGATGGCGCGAACGGTCACGCAAACGGTTAGGTTCGAATCCCACTCAGCAGGCCTACATCCTCGCTTGCCAGGGTTTATTGATCGTCGCATTCGAAGTTTGTTTGTTTGGTTTTACGTCGCTTGGATCTTGGTTTCCCAAAACTAACCCTATAATCCTATTGGATTATTCACTGGTCGTCGCATCGAAGTTCAATCCTTGAAACTAAACCATCTGACGGACACTGTCCAATTGAACAGTCACTTTCGCTCGATCGGCGCACGAGCGCACGGGATACCATGGCTGAATCCGTGGCCCCTGACTAGAAATGTGAAATATGGCGGCTTGAATAAAGTTATTTGTTCAATCCTTCGCAATACAGATTGCCAATGGTTCCTCTGCTATATAGTTGAAGTGTAAAAAAACTTGTTTTCTGTCTCAGTGCGTCCTCGTCCACACTGTGTAGATATGCACGAAAAAACAGAAAATATCGAAGTAAGTGGGGCTAGCCGTTTTTCGTGACGCCTAGACATCAATTCAGAATTATGTATTCCCCATAATTAAGTTATAGTGTAGTACAAGTAACCGTTAAAAGCCTAATCAAAGCTTAGATTTTATAGATGACACATTTGTTGCATATGTGTATTCTATTATTCCGGCAGAGATTTTAGCAAGTCTAATGAAGCTTACGGTTAAAGAGTGACAGATTGCGATTCCACCTGATACAAACTGTATTCCATCTTTCACATTATAAAACCTCTACAACCCGTAGTCACAACGGTTCAGTATAAATTTCCTAACTGTAGAGAAGAGTTAAAAAAGGATTAAATATGGGTTGCCCTTTGGGGAAACAGGCACACAATATCATGCAAATGGCTAAAAATATAAGGAAAAAAGGTGTAAGTATATTTTACTAATAAAGGTTTCCCGACCTTCCTATATGCGAGTTGTTTGTGACGAATTTCACTTTATATCTGTTTGCCCGCTTTTTGCCAATTTCCGAAAAGCTTGCCTTATTTATACGAAGAGGTCTCAAATATTTCGAATAACATTATTTTTTGTCACACATTAACTGTGGCGTGTTATCTTGGTTAGATATTAGCCTTAGCTATCATCCATCCAAAATAAAACAGAATTTCGTTTCTGATATTATATTGTATTGACGTTGTATTGTCTTTTTGCTCTAAGCAAATGTAGTTTTGTGAGCAATAGAATACATCCCATTCTATTCTATAAACTCAATATAATTCATTTTAAAAGTCAAAGATAGTCGATTGGACATTTTTGAATTTTGAAACCATGTAAAATATGACAGATTTTCATAATAAGTATTCTACATAGTATATTTTGAATAGGTTTCACAATTAGACGAGAAACCTTTTAACTTTTCGACATTTTCGAATGAATTAATATTTTAACTGTTCTAGGGAACAGTCAGGGCTAAACAGGATTTCGATCCAAATGAAGCCGCCCAGATTCTGAGAAAAGCCGTGAAAGGTTTAGGTGAGTGTTAACGGATGTGAGGTGATGTATCGATTGGTTAACAAATGTATAAATTTGTATCTCTATCGTGTATTGCGCGCGTCTTACAGAAAATATCACTATGCGTGAACTTGTTCTTGAATTTAGGAACGGATGAAGACGCTATCATAAAAGTACTGGCCGGACACAATACGCTGCAGCGAATGAAAATTTCCGAATCATACAAAAGTCTATTCGGCAAGGTAAAGTAATTTCCACTTAAAGCACAGTGTATTTAGACATGATTGATTGATGCCTTCGATGATTTTACATCTCAGGACCTGGTTACCGATTTGAAAGGCGATTTAAGCGGCAATTTCGAGCAACTGTGCTGCGCCTTGTTTGAAGATCCCAAACAGTATGACGCAGATCAGCTCCGCGCCGCCATGAAAGTATGTAAACATTTGATTAAACAATATCATTGAATATTCATTAACTATAACAAATGACGATCAGACCATCGAAATATTGAAAATCAGAGCTGTCTCTTCCAAGTGATCAATTCTAGTGTATTGTATAGGGCTTAGGAACTGATGAACAAGTTCTTATCGAGATAATTTGTACGAGATCCAATGAGGATATCCAAGCAATAAAACAAGCTTATCAGACCCGTGAGTATCCGCAGACGAATCATACTTGTGAGTAAATCATTTCAGTATGCATGTTATCAATTCTGTATATTGAAAATTTACATTTTTGAAAATTCATTATTACACGTGCGATATCTAGTAAATACTCCCAGTTACTGAATAAGCTTTGGGTCGGTCAAATTTTCAGACCATATGCGAAATCTGGAGAACGACCTGGAAAGTGAAACTAGCGGTAATTTCAAACGCGTTTTAGTAACAATAACAAACGCGGGACGCGATGAAACCACGATTATCGATGAAAATCAAGCTATGAAAGATGCAGATGACTTATATCAGGTTGGAACATTCGATTTAAGTTTTTATACAAGAGATTACAAGACCGTAAAGAAATAAAACATGAATTCGTTTTCAAATGCCCGAGGCTCCTGAAATCCGGGCTTCGCTCTTTGTCGTTTTCTCTGTAATCATCATTTCCGATTCTAGGCTGGAGAGGCGAAATTTGGAACCGATGAAGCAGTGTTTAATTTGATCCTCTGTAAACGTAGCTATCCACAACTTTTAGCCACATTTGACGCGTACCGAGTCGTATCGAAAAAGACGATCGAAGAGTCAATAAAATCAGAAACAAGTGGAAACTACAAAGACAGTCTCTTAGCCATCGGTAATTATACATAAGATAGGTCATTCCGGATGATTAAACGAATTTGCAATTAATGAGAAAAATTCTTAGAAAAAACGTTCTTCAACTAAATGACGATCATAATTTCAATCTGATTGACTGTTTGCAGTGAGATGCGTGCGCAATAAGGCCGCCTTCTTCGCTGATCAACTGTATAGAAGTATGAAAGGTTTAGGAACAGACGATAATACACTAATCAGACTTATCGTCACCCGATGCGAGGTAAATTGAATTGATAAATGACGATAGTTTTACTTCAATATTTTTCTGTCTGTAAACAAGGATTTTTTTCTCTCTTTTTAGGTTGATATGTACGAAATAAAAGCTGAATTCGTTCGAAACTACGGACAAACACTGGATGATTTTATCAAAGGCGATTGCTCTGGAGATTATAGAAAATTGTTGTTAGAACTGATTCGAGACTAAAAATGGTTAAAAATCCATCTTGTATCATGGACGTATCTAGTTTATACGTCCATGCACAGACGAATAATATCCATCTGTTGCTAAATGCACCGATTTCCTGTCTCCAAAAAAACTTTTAGGCTAAACAGAAATGATACATTGTTTCGCCGCAGCGGCCGGGTCATTTTTGTAAAATATGATAAAATTTGTAATCAGTTCATTTCTATAGCGGCCGGGTCTGTTACAGTAGAATTTATCACGATTTAAAAAAAAAGTAATGTACAGGGTAGATAGGCGGCCGGCCGGGTCAACTTTTAAACTCAGCAGAGCGGGAAAACAAGGTATCAATTTTTTCTTAGCCTTAACTGAAAACGTAGACACTAAGCATGGTCTATCGTGATAACCTAGACACTAAGTACGGTCTATCGTGATAACCTAGACACTAAGTATGGTCTATCGTGTGTATTGTCATTATAATGTATATGCCATTACATATATAAATGCGGTATTCCTGCAATATATATTTTTAATTGTATTAAAGCCTGTTTACGTTTTTCACGCTGTTTTCGTTTTGAATACAAGCTGTGACATTTGTATACATTCCGATATATTTTATACATATGTAAGACTGTCATTTATATGCATGGTTTAAAAAAAACAGAAATTTTGTCTTCCGCGTTTGGTCGTTTTTAATCAATAAGGTTAATGTTGCACGCGAATAAAATATTGTTACATATTTATGTGGATATGGGTAATATTTTAAAGGTTTATACCAGTTAAGTCCCTTATTTGAAATCTATTCCCAGGTACCATTTTAAGCCAGTTCAAATGATCTAGAATTTGAATACAGTTTACTGGGGGTGTGATAACATATATGATACTATTTTAATTCAATCTGTTGCTGATGTGAAAATACAGTTCATTTCTCAATATCACATGTATACAAATGATATCTAATAAAAGTTATGTCATCATAGAGTTGTTTGTTAGTAGTGAATCCCATCACCTTTTTTCTTTCGTTTGATGGATTGTTTTTTGGTGTTAGGCTCTGTGCTTAATAGTGTCTGAGTCAGCCACCCTTGACTTCAAGGCAGCACCTTACGGTATGTGACGTCAGTCAGACAAGTCACTTCCTGACACAGTAGTTCCCAAAGAAAAGTTTGTTCATCTGATTTAAACAGATTTGTGTCAAATAAGATGATGCGTCCAAATGGAAAAGATATACAGAAGCCTATGTTATTAGCTGATTTTGATGACAGCGCGTCTGAAGATGGAGAACTTGTCGAACATTTTTCTATGGCAAATTTGAACAAGAAATCTAGAACTCCGAATAAGAAAAAGTAAGTTTGAAGTAATGTCTGATCTCTGTTGAACAAGTGCAGTATAATCAGTTGGGAGACATCTAGTATCCCCCTGTTTGATAAGCAGTTATAGGTATGGTCCTGGTCCGTTTTAAATTTCGAGTAGAGACTTGATGATAATACATTAAAACTTAGTTTGTATAGTATTCGTGCTAGTATGACCTAGTTTGTATATCATGTCAAACACAACTGTGACATGTCTGAAATTGTGAGCTCAGCCATATCGTATTATATTCCAGGTATAGGTTATTGACGAATAGGTAAGATGAGCTAAATAGCCATGAATTTATCCAAACCACCTTTTTACCAGCCACATTATATCCATATCCATGTAAATCATCCTGTACCCCAGAAATCATTTTATCTTGAGACAGTGTGTTGCAGATAAACATCAAATATTGCTTCAGCTTCCATTCCTGAAAGGAT
The DNA here is from genome assembly GCF_964204645.1 of Tubulanus polymorphus. Classification (NCBI taxonomy): domain Eukaryota; kingdom Metazoa; phylum Nemertea; class Palaeonemertea; order Tubulaniformes; family Tubulanidae; genus Tubulanus; species Tubulanus polymorphus. Next base: position 1,806,678 of record NC_134026.1, read on the forward strand.
GCTTCACAAACTTATAACAGAAACTAACCAATGCTCCCATAGAAAAATTTAATGAAAAACAATTATTTTTTCAATCATTCGTAAATCTGGTGCAATTCTCTTTTTGTTATCGCTAATTAAATGGCATTATACATATATTAATTAAGAGAATAGATGATTACCAGGAAATAATAGTCCTGAAATTACCATGCACTATAAAAGGTAATCAAAAAACCGATTTGGAAAAAACCCTTACAACCTAACTGAGAAAGATTTGTAGTTCATGAGGCAAAAATAAGAAAAACTGTATGGAATATAAGCAATATGAATCTGATTTTCAGGAATAAATCCAGCCCGAAACAATCAAACTGCTGTAGTATGCGAATGCTTTGTACTGTGCTCTCATCACTGTTAGTTATCGCTTGTATCGGAGTTTTGTTCATACTTTGTTATATACTGATGGATGAAGTAAAGCACATTAAACAGTCTATGATGAAAGGTATGTACTGGTGGTGTGCAGTATAGGACGAGAGAACAGTGACTTATCTGTGTCAGTGAAACATCATATGTTTAGAGTAAAAACAAAAAATGTAGCCTAGCTGTATTTATGGCGTGCTTCATTTTACATCTAGTCTGGTTTGGTCTGACTTGTCTGGTTGAAACATTTGTTTTCAATTTCAATCATATGTTTTAAGGATTCTTTGCTGTTTTAAAAATAGAAATTTGAAATCAATGTCGGTTTTGGGATAAGGTCTTAAAGCAGTTTTAGGTTTATAGTCTAGGTTTACAGGTTCCGTTTTCTCTTCGGAGGTTCATTAATTGAGGCTTTAGTTAAGGTCTATTGAAGGATTCGACCCCTCTTATCCACTTGATTTGTAAACAAATACACGTGCGATTTTCGCGGCAGTGACGTCAATGTGATTTACAGACCAATCACTGGCGCGATGATATTTAGCCCGTTGCGTAGCGTGTTTACGGAAGTAAATCTAGATGAGATTTTGGAATTTCCAAAATTTCTTCCGATTTTAAGTCTCATATTACGCCGTTACCCTCCAAACTGGACGGCCAAACCCGCATCAATGTGGACTTTAAACCAGCCAAGAAGATGAAGAAGCGCCGCGAACTGGACGCGCTGGTCAGCAATGGAAAAACAACGAAGAGAACGAAATCATCGAAGAAACGGGGCCACGAATTATTACGTTCTGAATCCGACTCGTCGGAAGAGGAATTCGCTCTACCTGCTCAAAAATCCGTGATACGAACGTATGTAAAATAGTAGTTGCTTTGAAACGATTGAAATACGACCATAATGAGAAAGAAACACATTATAATATCTGATTTGAAACTCAGTAGAGAGTGAAGAATTATTCATACATGAACTACTGTGAAATTGAAGAAGATTGCATGACATCAGAGCAGCATTTATTTATTGATTTGATTTGATGAAACACTGTCACTGTATCCCTCACTCCTGTTACAGTTTTCAGATGAAATAGTTGAATAGATATCGAAACCATTTCAAATATCCCTATTCACTATTTCATATTAGGTGTTGTGGATTTCTTCTTTCTTCGTCATCTGACCGCTATATCACACGATATAGCATTTAGATAAACTGTTTTATTCAAATGGATGTGGTATTAGTGACCTGATCGTGGAAGATGGTTTAATTTTTAGGCGTGGTTCCTTTTGGAAATGCCCGTTGTGTTCAGTTTGCGTACCGATCTGCATTTTTATACTGGTGACTATCTGTTTGCTGTTGGCCGGTGCTTTAATTTGGATGCAGTTAAGTTTACGCAGAGATATTGAAATTCTAAGGCGTAAAGTGATATCAGGTAATTTTGTGGTTGATGTCGGGTATTTTTGGGTGTCGTATCTCAATCGGTATTTTGTCATTCACGTTGGTTTGTTTCTGTTATCTAGAAGGATGTTTATTTGTTATGAGATATGATGTTTACACTGACTGTGCCGTGATATGTTCTAGTTTTGATTGTTCTGTTACCGCTTTGTGTGACATGTGACGTGGCTATTTCATAATGCATTAAATGTATATAAAACTGATGAATTTGTGAATCTATTTTTCTGTCATTGATCGTGTAAAGATATGTCGATAAATTCTGGCATTTGTTGAATTAAAATAGAAATTAATGTGAATTATCGACTTTTACTGAACCTGTTACTTTAGAGCCATGTTTATGAAACCACAACACATTATTAATCTATTGTCCTGCCAATGATCTTGTAAGGATATGTTGATATATTCAGGCATTTGTTTGACGGCTTGATGCGAAGTGGAAATAGATTTAAATGATTGCCTTTTACTGAACCTGTTACTTAAAAGCTTTTTGATTGGATGCAACTAAGCAACAGCTAGATATGGATGGGGGTGATAAAAGATATTTCTGTATTGATATTTTTATTGAAAATGCATAGTTTGTTGGTCAGGAGAGTCAACATACTTGTTTGTAATTTCAGTGCAATCCGGAAGTGAAAGTACTCCTGATCAGTTACAGTCGCTTCACACAAAAATAACTGAGATTACGAATTCAATCGAAGATGAGAAGAGTGGTCTAACCCCACTGTCTAATTCTATCATCAATATCAATAAACAGGTAATATTCATCGATGTTTACTTACTGTGTCTCTGAAGATGGGATTTAGCGGAGAAAAATCTCGAAACAAACTAAATACATGCATTGAAATATCATCATTGCGGGATCATTCATTTTCTTCATCGCTGTCACAATGCATTATTTTATTCATTATTCATCAATGTTGTGTATTCTTTTTCTTGTTCTTTACACACTGTAATGAACCCTACATTATACTACTCAATCAAATGTTTTTTTAGTTGAAGTTACTCAATTCTACTACAAAACAATTGTCTCAGGGTTTAGCCGCAGCCCCAGAGCTTAAAAATTTGCCGAAACAGTTCAAACAGATTACTAAGGTAATGTTGCCTGGCATTCATTCGTGTGGGCTTCTCTATATACGCGGGTAATAGGCTTATATACAGTTAACTGAATATTAGAAATGTTGAGAATTTATTTTCAGGATATCGCGACTTTTGAAAATAATATAGCAACTGTCAAAGATGATATCAGCAAATTCAAATCACACACTAGTGCAAAGAATGTTGATGTTATCCATAAAATAGAGTCTTTAAAGGTTTGTAGTAATTTCATCCTCAGACTTATCAAAAAATTTGGTGTCGATTTGAAAACTTTTGTATTTTCGTTTCAGAAAATTGTTGAAACGTTGAAGCAAAATCAAACCAAACCGTCGAAAAGCAATAATGATAGATCAGCTGGAACTGAGAATCATCTTCAGAAAGACATCGATAAGATGAATGATGAACTGAAGAAAATGAATTCAACTTTTGATAAACATGTATCTGTATTGACAGATTTAGTAGAAAAACAACAAGTTAGTTTCAATTGTAGTTTTTTACACATTCTTTAAATCGTTAATCTGATTCCTCTAATGTTTTATATCCAACTTTTCACATTCATTCTTCTAGAAAATCTTGCAAAGTTTAGTTAACAATTCCAATTCAATGTCCGATCGTATTCATGAAGTAGAAAGTTGGCACGCCTCGAATCATGTGACAACCGCCAATCAAACAACGGTCAACGTAACTCGCATTGTGTCTGAAGTACTCGATAGATTGGTAAGTTTCTCGATTGTGCCTTGTTTGATTTAACGCCGTATGAAAAATATTGAATAGAATATCAAAAATATCATTCCAATTCTAGTCATCCATGAATAAAACACAGGAAAGTGATAAAGAAACTCATGAAATGACGTACAACGATACTAGATTTTACTCGGCTGTCAATTCTGTTATCGATAAATATATGGTAAAAGAAAAACAGGTACGGAGTTTATCGCAAACGTTTGTTTATACCCGGTCATCGATTTGATTTTGTCGGCTGATGTTTTTGTATATACGTATTGCAGATTTTGAATTTGAATATGTCCGAGTTTAACAGCTCGTTGCAGAGATTTAAGATGGCGATCAGTTCACAGCAAACGTCGCTTTTAGCTCTGAAAGAAGCGCAGCAACAGTTGACAGTACGAGTGAAGACTATTGATAAAAGTAAGAATCTGGAGCAAATATATCGGATTCACGTGTTATGCGTGTGATTGTTTAATTGGGACCAATGAAATTCACCTGGTTTGAGACGATCTGCATTAAACATCATATTTTACTAACATTTATATATAGATGGACCATAAGTCGATTTCTGGATCAAAATCCAGATTAATTAAACAGATTCAGATTAAGCCAGTTTGTGAACGTATTCTTATCAACAAAATGTTATGTTCATTTTCAGAATTGGACTCGAATAAACCGATGGGAGGTCTGTCTCATTTGAGTTTGGAAAACATTCGAACGAGGAAAGGTATTAATTTAAATGCACCAATCATTTACAGTTTACTGTATTCATTATTGTTTAATGTTTTTCAAAATCATTAGGAAAGATCTTTATTTATAGATCTATCACAATTCGTTATTTATGTTGCTTTTGATGTGCCTTGTTTTAAAAGAATTACAGCAAAGACATTCGAGACATTATTAGCATGAAAAATGTAATTCCAATAGTAGATTTATTTCTAGTAATAATGTTGTGTTGTATCATATATTTGTATTTTTCTGATTGTTGTAAACATATATTTGTTGTTATTACGTGTTTAGAGTTGCAGACTATGTTTAATGAATGGGACAGAGATCATGATGGCAAGATCAATGTTAGCGACATTAGAAATGTGAATTTGACCACTAAAAACCTGACGCAATATGATAAAGATAATGATGGCTACTTTACTATCAATGAAATTGCAAACGCGTTCAATTTGACTGCTGTTCCTAAGAATGAAACTTTGAATCCATCGAATTTTTCAACAACTGCGTCTCCATCAACTTCATTTCCATCAACTGCATCTCAATCAGAATCCTCTTCACAGACAGCAACTCGAGGTATCATTTCCTTGTCCTGTTTGCACAGATAAATTCCCATTCTCCCTCGAGTATACAGGTATCAATCTGCAGCCTGGTTACTGATGACTCAAATCTTTATCAGCATTCTTTTCATCCAAACTTCAATATGATCATCCAAAAAATCCCCAAAAGAATTACTTACAAAATGTTGTGAGGTCCAGACTGCAGATTGATACATGTATGTGCAGAATTGTCAGCAGTTATTGTAGACATGTGTTGTTTGTATTACAGGTATAAGGACTACGAGGGCATTAGCTAACCCTGATTTACCACCACTGTATAAAGTAGTCGTACCTGGTATTGAAAATAAAAGAGGTATGAAGTTCATCATCCTTTAACTTTCCATTCTACTACACAGTCTTTTCCTAATAACATATATATTGTACGTTGAATTGTTCTTTATTTTCAGCATTAGAGAATGCTTTTGATCAATGGAAACCTTTCACTAGATTTGATAATTTTGTCACATATCACGATATAGAGCGAGACCTCGGCGCATTAACGCCTCCTAAGAGACTGTTCAAAATTTATGACTTGGATCATAATGATAAATATTCACTAGATGAACTGATGATGGCTTTTGGTCTGAAAGAATTACCGCAAGAATTGGCCCAAGGTACTGACAGTATTTGAATTTACCTCTCAATTGCCAGTCACTAGCAAGTGCTAGTTACTCACACATGGAAGTAAAGGACATGTTGTTTAAATGCTAAATCATCATCCAGATTACGCTTAGCTTTTCGTGATATTTCAATGGTTTTTGTGATTTTTTTCAGGTCGGACACAAATAAAAATGCAAAAAATACCACACAGACGTCGCAAGCGATCTATTTATCGATTACGTAATCGTATTCCATTATGATCACTGTCATGAAGCTTGAAGCCTTACCCATTGTCAAACCGTTCCACACTGTTATCACTGTATAAATTGTGTCTACATAGTACATATAATGTCATCTCATGTTTGTTTCCAACGGCCATTGCAGAACAAATTCGTTGTGATTGTTTTTCTCGAGAAAACAAGTCATTTGTCTATTGATTCTAGTGTTCAATTGTAGCTTTAATAATTATCTGATTTACTGTATCAGATATGATATGGATCGTTATATGTTATAATAATGTATCGGGCTAGTAATTTCCCGGTAATGCGATCGAGTATTAAGTATTCTAGATGTTTTGTTGTCCTGCTGTTAATTATGACTGTATATCAGTCAGTAGTGTGTAATGAGTAATTTGTATAATTAGTTAGTTAAAATGATTGAAGGCCCAACAAATATTTCTGACGATTTTAGAATGATTACCTGTAACTATATGTATCCTGTAGTTCTATTAGAATCTTCAATAACTGCATTAGAAGTCTTGTGATGACTCTTATTCTGTATTTATCAAATGGCATAATTTGTAAATTCTCAAGTCGAGGGCAGTCTCAATCAAGAGATTTTTGATAGAAAATTGTATTAATCTAGAGATTAATGTTAAAATGTTGTTATGAATAATAAGTTTTGCAGTCTTTGTTAGAACTTATTCATGTATGGTTATCTCATTATTTCATAGTAATCTCTTTGTTTCAAGTTACAACTGTTTGATTCATTTCCAACATCATTTGCTTCTATTTGTCTTGCCTTGTGCATTTACCGCAAACATCAAAAACATCGCCCACATAATATACTAACGCAATATTCTCTTTTCGCAGTGGATTCTTCAGTTTGTTTTGCTTGAATACACATAGATGATTCTATCGTAGAACAGACATAAGTCTAATAGATGCTGGTTTGAGACCCGAGATTTCAAATACCAATAGTATCTGAGCGAATCAAATATCTGATTTTATTTACGACGAACTGAGAAATTTGATTCTTCATCTTTTCATTCACTAATTTTATTTCACATTCTTATTCTTGGTGTTAAAATAGTTAAATTCCATGTCCAATCATTCCAATCTAACGCTTAAAGCATCTGGAACTGAATCAGAAACTGATGCAGAAATGATTTACTGGTTTGATGTAAACGTAACCGATGAATTATGTATCACTGTTGACTAATGTATCATTACATTCTTGTGTATATATTTTATGTACTAGTTTGTGAATAAATAAAATCAAAGGTGCCATTTTAAAAGCAATTGTTATTTATGATACGCTCTATGGAATTTAAGGAGGGACACAGTTAATGATATAGATATCTTTTCCGCCTGATTGACACTTGATATGGTATCAAATTTCTTTGAATTTGAACCTATATGGGCATCAGCTTCAATGCTAGCATCACCACTATCCCCGCATCATTTCTCCTTTAGCCTAAAAGACCGACGGAGTGTTTTAACAGGACATTTCATTCTACACCACAAGTTAAGCAGTTATCCAGTTGATTGGATCTGAATTATCTAATGTACCATAAAGATTAAACTTCAACTAGGTATTTCTAGAAATCTAATTTATTTACAACTATTATTTTAAGTATCATGATTTAAATAAAAAACACTTACAACTAAAGAAGAAAATAAATCGCAATTCAAATGCCTGATTTAGAGAAATAGAGACATATCACTTATTTTATGTTTCATGATTTCTATATAATAATAATGAACTTGAATAATTTGAATTCTTCAAACATTATGTTTTACGATACATTTGTACATGATTCAGCAATAAGAATTATTTATCAATATATAAAAGGAAAAGGCAGTTATGTTAAAGCAAATAATGATTACAAATCATTTAAATTAAACAAAAAATTTTTACAATGTAACAATGTATGGTTTTTTATGATTGAAGTATATTTTGTTATAAATATTCAATCTAGTTGAAGACTTATATAAAGAGAAAAACATTTGATCTTTTTTGCCCGCTTTCGTTGACTTCAAGTATTTGACATCAGCCTCGATCGTTTAAATTCATTGTCATAGGTAAATCTTCCTCAAATCTGAAGGTGATGTTATCATGTTACATTGTGGACACAACTTTTTCGAACCCTAAAAAAACCAAAAATTCATCATTATATCAGGTGCTGCCATCTTGTGTAGCTTACAGCAGACTGAAGAGACAAAACTTACAAGGGTTCTGAGCCAGCATTCCTCGCAATGAACGTGCCAACAATGTACCGATACTAGTGGCACTGTATACTGGTCCTAAAAAACACAAATTCAATCATGCTTAATTTATAGCCACAAAACTAATCAAATAGTTATACGTAGCACTACAGTTACCCACCATGCATATAAGACACTTGTTTTTATCAGACTTTTTCAATGAATCTTCTTGCTGTCTTATCTTACTTTTCAAAGAATCGATAATTTCTGAAGCAGCACTTCCACACGAAACTCTCTCATTAGCGCTGAAGATAAAAAAAAACAAACATAAAAGTCAGGGGTCACACAATATATGAGGAATGAAGTAAACAAGTGAAGAATACTGACCTACTGGTCGAAGGAACAGCATCGCCATTCTCTGAATTTAAAAGCGTTACTGATTGAGATAAATAACATGAAATATGAATGTATAATATTGCGGAGGTATGGAGTTATAACTTACCACCTATAGACCATCTGTTCATGTCATTTCGCGGTGAATTTGATGAAACAGAATTAACTTCAGTTCGCATGTAAGCGCCGCGCAGTGCATCGCGCTCTTTTTCCTCGAGAGGTTCATCCAGATTACACGGTATTACATCTGCCTCACCGTATCTGAACGCGAACAGTCAAGGGATATTCGAAATGAAAAGTATAGTGAGATATTTGAAATGAAAGGTACTGTCAGGTATCGGAAATAAAGATTTGGTCGGGTATACCAGAATGAAAGCACCGATGCATATCATACAATACTGTTGTTAACGGGCTATCCATATGAAGAATGCATGAAAATATGGCTTTACAGATAGAAGGTCCTACGTTTCAAAGCATAACTGGTATCAATGCATATAGTAAAATCAGAATTCATAAAAGTTCGACCATGTGAGGAAAATTTAGATACTTTATAAAACCTTCCTCCTTGAATTAACATATTTTGTACGAGAGGGTGGTGATTATCACCAAACCACCCATCTGCTTACAGGGGAGATGACAATAACATGTTTATGCTGGTATTCTCAAGTACATACGTAGTAACACTGCGACCACTTGAAAAAATAACCAATTATCACATTTTTAGTAGATTGGAATTAAACAGCTGCTCAAAGTAAGATGGCACGAGAATCAAATACTGTAGTCGATATCAACGGTTCACAGATAACTGATTAATTGGTACAGACGCGCACATGTCTATATTCGTCATTTATTCCAATTAAACTCTTTGAAAGCGATTGATTCCACGGACTGTGTGTTTAACAAGTGGACTTTTTATCAATAGAAATCGATTCAATTTTTCAAAAATACTACAAGAATTTTTCGTTAATGAAAGGATACTGAGGTCGTCCGTAAACATCGCCGTCATCTCCATCAACGTCTAAATTAACATCGTCATCATCTTCACCTCGCGACGACGTTTTAAATCCAGACGCTACAAAAAACGAACAGAACATAATTAATGAGTCACTTTGTTGACATTTCAAGCCAAATGGGCAATAAATTTAGATTTTCCATTTTTTGGACAAGGATCCAGTAGTTGATTTGTTTTTAAGATGTACTAACAATTCATACTTAGACGGATCTTTTTTTTTAAGGGGATAAGGGATTGTGAAGCGACTATTGGTTTCTGTATTCTTACCTTTTAATCCGCCCTCTAACATGGATGAGGCTCGTATTCGAGTTTGTCCACACCACGTATATTCCTCATACTGTTCATCGCCCTCGATATCAACCAGTAATTCCTCTTCCTGTTCTCTCTACAAATAAATCATCTTCATTAAATACTAGAAAATCAACATTGCTACCGGTACATGATTCACCTGAACGGAGTGGACACTATGACCTTCCAACCTATCAATTACCACATCACGGACACAATAACGAAAAATTAAAAATTAAAACTGTTTTTAGAGGGACAGTAGAATTTGTTTCAGGGACAGCAATATGTTTTCAATGGCATCAAAAAAAATAAATAAAATAAAACGCCAGCAGGGACAGTGAGAGATTTTCATTTCCCTGTGGGGAAAAGCAGATTTACTAGGTGAAGTGAAACATATCGATTAACCGCGACGACACTATCTTAGGATTTCAGAATTCGGGGAAAGTATTTTACCTTTTTCAAGCACATATCGACGTGATCACTGAGTTCTTCAGGAGTACCGGTTACTAGTTTATTACATACAGGACAAGTCGTCTCTTCCTGATGACGCTTTTTACGTCCGCGAATGCGGCCTACAAATTATTAACATACATCAGTGAACATTCTTCATTCTTGATATTGTTCATAAATAGAAGAGTGAGTATTCAAGTGTACTTACTGTTCAATCTGTTATTTCTATTAGCCTTCACTCTTTGATATGTCTGCGAAAAGAGTAACATTTTCTCGGATTAGAAAAAAGATCAATTATAAGGTGAAACAATGATGAGGAAATACTATTTACATAACGCCAATTTCACTGATTCAATGTTCGAAGGCGCTTTAAATTAATCCAGTAAAAACGTATGTTGTTAGGAGTCTTATGAATTTTTCTGAATCGGGTTCATGATGAATATTTTCAGGTTTTCAATGCAAACATACCTCATGCCTCGATTGAGCCGCTACCTCCGGAGGAGGCGACTTGGACTTAGTATTACTCGGACTAGGTAACAGCTGTAAATTAAAACCATTCGAAAATTTAAATCATTTTCAAACTTTACTGGTAACGAGACAATACCGGTAGAAAAATTCAAAGAGAAGACGTCTAGTTCTCCCGGGATAAACAGACCTTTCGACCGCCTAAAGGAGTTCCTTCCCTCGATGGCGTTCTCTTGGAATTCTTTAGACTAGAAAACAAAGAAAGTCGCGCTTGAAATCAGCGGAACTAGAACAGAGTGACAATACACATATACATGTATACGTAATACGGTAATAGTGCGCTGTTTTTAATCAACTGACTGAAAATGACAACATGTAATTTAAAGGAGGGAGTGAGGATAGAGAAGACAAACGATGTAGGAGGGGATATTTACACTGATGAACCAAACCCTCAATCACTGATCAACCGTCACTATAAGATTTAGTGCTGGACGACATGATCCGAATACTACAACAAAAACGACTACCGCTTTTAAACCAGACCCAGCAAAACCATTCAAGTCTATTTACCATAATTCAACTATTTCCAAAACAAGAAAATTAACTTTAACAAAGTTTATCGACGCCTTGGAACGTAAGATATGTTGCTTAATATTGTCAATAATGAAATAACAGAAAAGACTTAACAGAAGCAGGATTCAAGCGTGTCTGCGGCGAGTCTCGATCATAAATATATACGAGTTGTTTCATTGTAAACAGTATTGTGTTCGTTATCATTCGAATCAATCGTGAATTAACAAGAGAATTTTCTACGCGTTTCTAATCAAGCTAATCAAAGTTAATTACAACCCGAGGTCGAGATTCATCATGTTTTATGGGTCTGAATGTGGCAGCAGTTGACATAACCTTAATCAAGAAACATCATTAGATCAGTTCTACGCGGCTGGGGTTAAATTTGCGATTTTTAACTTTCCCCTACGGATCGGTCGTTCCTCAGTATTAGTTTTCGAGGAGAAACTTCAAATTTTTTATAGGAATATCCCAATAGTAGACATTCGACTCCTCCTAAATCAGTACCGATTATCTCGGTAAACCGTTAATTCAATGGTTTTGTAAGCAATTAAACTCAGTTTCTAATTCGGTAACCGCCTACTTGGGTAAAAATCCTGGTTCTAACAAAATAATTTTAGGTGCAGTCTACTGTACAACTAAAACATTTCTAAATTGCCTTTTTCTTATAAATTGAAAGAGTTTTAAAGAAGTTTCGGACATTTTTGCCCAAATTAAAGGAGTTTTAAGCAGCACCTTCGAAAGCATTTCCTATTTAGGAGTTTCTATGGAATCAAGGACGAGTAGGGGACCCAGTGAAATATCGCTTTCTACTGTTATTAAACCATGTAATATTTTGATCGCGTATTGATAGAATTGTCGATGGTTTCAATATTGAAATCGCGTGGTCTAAATTCGGGTTAAACTGAAGTGAACAACTATTAACACAGGTGTTTATTAAGAATAGAAATATTGGATTTTTTACAATATTGGATAATAATAAATAACTACAAAGAACCAATTCTCGATAAATGTAAGGTAATTAGGATGTGAATTGAAGTATCTAACAAACTAAAAATCTAATTATCAGATAAGAGTTTATATACAGTGTATGATCTAATAAACCAGAATCTTACACATCAGGCGATCAAAAATTCCCTGATTTTTCCCTAACCCTTGACCAAAAATTCCCTGATTGAATTCTAAGATATCCTCAGCAGGGGCTTTTTCTTATAAAGAAGACACCAAATTCAAATTCCCTGATTTTTAAGAATCAAGATTTCCCTGAATTTCCACGCGAAGAAAAATAAATCCGCTATTCCCTGATTTTGCCTATTTTGTTAGAAGCCATATTATAAATAGCTCAAAGACAAAAATGAAGATGTCAGTTGAATAATGTTGTGTTTATTCCAGCGCAGGCTTCACTGTTCTCGCAGTTCTGACAATGATTGCGAAATAATGGGCTCCGTGAAACTCTGCTAAAAGCTTAGTGAAATATGGACCGGTTCAGTTCATATTTTACAAGTCCTGCCACCCAGAAGCGCAAAAATATCCAACAGATGCCGAACAGATCGCTATATATATATATAGTGTCTTATACGCCGAATCTAAAAATTCTTCGCGAAGTAGAAATTGTCAGGAGTTGTTTCTACTAGATCAGTTAATATCAATTATACACCTCGCGTACGCTTAGAATTCCAATTCGTGAAAAGTAATCTCGCGAAAAAACAAAGAGCGGATTGACGGATAGATTGCAGGAGAATCCCTCCAGTACGATAACTGACATTAAATAAAATTACCAGAGACTAACGTTAAACTTTGATTGCGACGAGGATTCGCGTCGGTAATTCGCGAGCTCGATGCTATCAATGTCGCCTAATCCTCTCTAACTTCTTTCACGATCCGCGTCGAGCAACTTATCATATAATAATCAAATTTCATCAAAGCTAAATAATCTGTAATTTGTCTCGTCGACTGATTCATAGTGACTAGTAAAGCCTGGCGATGATAGCTCAGGTTCTATAAAACACGCAGTAATTGGCCTGGATCAAAATGGCTATAGATTCTGATGTGATGCATAAAAAGCCGACAAATTTCCCATTTATGCTAGCGATCTGTATGCTCTTGACCTTTTCTCTATCAGTTCTGACAATCTTGATTTGTGAACTAGTGTCATCAGGCGATCGTTAGACGTTGTTTTCAGTGATAGAGTGTAAAGCTCGGACTTTAAGAGTATTATAGCGCGGCTCGACGCCAGATCAAAATCTACTCAGGTTGCTATTAGCGACAGATCAGCCAATCACTTTACCTGGTAATTTTCTCGAGCTTTTCCAGTTCGCTCGTGAAATGACTTTCCACTTCGCCGATTCGTAAAGTTAAACCGCACACGGGACAACACGGGAACTGACCGTCGACGATAAACTTCTTACGAATGGATCCTGAAATGAGAAACAACATTTCAATATCGATTTTCATCCATAAACGCATCAAGTTCATGACTTGACAACAGGAAACGCTTCAAATTATCAGGACAGATCTAGAGGTAACCTGATATATTCGAGAATTCTACGTTAGTGTCCTTTGAAATAAAGCGTTTCCCTCGATTGACTATGAAAGCCTCCCTCTAAATGGTCCTATAAATTGTAGCGTTTATTTTGGATACTGGGAATACACTTCGTTAAGGCCCCTCAATTTTCGTTCGATACTGTCTAGCCCTGAACCCGGTTCCGCTGCTGATAATGAACTGGTAGAAATGAGAAAAGTGAAGTCCGATATTAATAAGACACGGACGAAGTTGTTTACACGAGCAGAATTGTAGACACATCAATAACACTAAAGACGAAGCGTGAACAAAATGATCACGCGACTGGCGCAAGAAATGACCATCTCCAAACTGACAAAATCAAGAGACTACAAACAACAATAGCAGTTGTGAAATTAAACACGTGAAGGAGATTGTCAATAGTTGACTGCGCAGTCCATCGAACTAACTGGTCATTCCAGTGGCTACCCTACAACTCATCCCGCGCTGCGCTCTACAAAAATACTCCCATCCATAAAAACTATTTTTCTTTTTTTTTCATGTACACATATGAATGATAAATGTGTTAGCGATGACGTTACCTCCGAGGTGTTTTATCTTTAAAAACAATCCGATTGGCGACAGGTTTCCACGTCGAGCTTAATTGGTTTTATCTACGACGAGGAAACTTTGCGACCGCCGAAGTTCACACTGAATAAATTATACGTTCGTTTGTAGTTGTTTTTGTTATCGTGAAACGCGTGTTTTATACTTTGTTTCCTCATGATCCATCATTGTAGATATCGGTTTAAACGCTTCGGGGCTTCGTATCTGTAACATCGGACTATTGTTCGACGACCGCGTTTCCAGTCCGGTCCTCATAATAGAGATACCCAAACGACACGATTACGGGCGCGATTACCGACTCGTACGTAAGCTACGAACGCAACCGCCCAATTTTTCGACGATTTCGTTTAATAAAGAAAAATTTGAACGCTGATCTTTGTGAATAGTCCCAACAGAAAACTCATCAATTAGATGAATATCAGCTATTAGAAACATTCAGTGCGCCGCAGGGAAGAACATCTTCACCGCAAAATATAATCAGTAACACATCCTGCAACCAATATTCTATTTCCATTTATCATTGAGACTGTCACCTAAACTTTTCAAGAGTCGATTTCAAGCCAGAAATTCATTAAGAGATAACAACCGAAGCAGGTTATCTCCGCATGGAATAATTATCACCTACAAATATGGTAAAAGGTCATAAGTTTTGCATAATTTACTATTTCATATTGAATATATCGCGAACATGGGCAACGTTCAAACATTTTCATCACAAAACCGATTCAAACGTCGTAAAGTTTATTAAAAAATCGTTTCAAAATGGCTGCAATCTTCACTTTTACTCCAAAATGAATTCAAATAATTTGCTCGTAACTTGTAATCAATTCGTCTGAAATTCAGAACGTTTCTGTAGTTTTATACGTATTTCACCAAACAAAGTGATCGATCATCCTCAAAAAGTTTCTCGTGTTAAACTGTTTATACTCGTTGGAAAATTTAAACTGGAACAAAATTCAACCCACTCTTCAATAAAACTATCATTATGAGAACTATTGAGATTTGGAATATTGGACATATTTATCTGAGGCCCTGTCAATGTGACAGCTTGCTTTATTTCAGTTTAAATGAAAACCTTTGTCAACGTTGTATATATACATGTCAAAGGAAAAACATTTTCTGATGAAATGAAGGGTGGATGTTACCCGTATATACATCTGCGACCATCTAATCTTCTTAAATTTCTGGCATTCATCAATTCAAGTATATTCAAAACGCATATATTTGCGAGTATAGATGACGGTATTTTATAGTCATCAGAGGAGACTACAGAAAAAAAACCTATCATTAATTTTGATGAAGAAACACCTGCTTTACTCGAGACACTAAGAAGCATTTTATTTAAAACATATCTATTCAATACAAATGGCGACACTTGTTAAACGTGAATGCAATAACTCCTCGCAATCAGATCTACGCATGCTGCTGGTTCTCGATAATCCGTCCCATCAGACAAAAAGGGACGACTTTATTTCTAGTTTAAATACATCGATTCTTCAATCATCATTAAAATCCAATACGTACAATACGCATTTAGTACGTCGATTAGTACGTCGATAAGTCCGAGAGCAAAGAGTATTAAAACACATAATCCTCGAATCAGTAAAGAATAACTGCTAAATTATTGTGCCCTTTACAACTACCCGCAATAATACATATACATTTATATCATCTAATTTCTTTCTACCGGTCTAGAATTTGAAACGAAATATCAAAACATGAGAAACCATAATTTTACTTTATCAAAAAAATTGTAATTTTACTTAATCAAAAAATGTGATATTAAAACACAGCGAAACGTTTTCAAACATCCAAATTGTTTGAGGTCAGAGATTTGTTAGTGAAGGATTTTGAATGATATAACTCGTCAATAGAAGAATGTCTATCCAGGTGGTGTAACAACATTTATCAAGCGAACAATTCAACACGATTATTTATGAACTAGGAAAATGTTTTTCACGCCGCACGAGAAAAGCTTTTTATAAACTTTGCAAAATCAGTGGAAAAAGACATTTTCAGGTCATCGAAGCGAACGGACTGAGGACAATCGGTGAATCGGGCGGAGGACAATCGGTGAATCGGGCGGACGACAATCGGTGAATCGACGTTCATTCCAAAACGTTGAGTTCCGTTTAATAACTAATTTAGCGTCGGATACGGCAGGAAACAGACGCAAGTTGAGAAAAATAAAAACTCGTTTTTACGGCGAAATGTCCGGCGCGTATTCAACGTTGACAGTCGACACCGACAACAAAACAAAGTCATTCATCATACGCGACTATATCCGAGCGGAACCGCCCTCCGTCCGCGACTATCAACTTAAACACATCGACATCGATGACATCAAAGACCTAAAGTCAGGCCGGTTAATAGACTTCATCGTCACCTGGGATACATTTTCCCAATAAAACGCATCAAAGTGTTAAACGTGACCCAAAGTTTGAAATTAGCCAAATATAATCGTATGATGGTTAATTCAGATTATACACCTCACTAACCGCATCTAAAACATCGCTTTATTCAACACGTTCAGCGCCTCTGGCTATTTTTTGGCATCGTAAGAAGATGTATGAAGCTAATACGTGCACTTTAGTGCGTCGAGTGAAACCTCCAGAAACATCAAACTTAAGATCTTTCTTGGCCCGTGAAAATTTGTCGGAATTTTTTGTAATATTCACAACAGGGACGATCATAATGTGAATGGCTTAAATCCAAATGATGACTTAAGCCAGGTGTCGGTCGGCACCAGCGACTTCTATTGACGCAATTCTTTGCGACTACCCCTAACGACTCGTCGACCTACACACCCGCGTCACTAACAGTCACCAGTGCTATGAATAGCACATAAATCACACTTAGTACTTATACAAATTGGGATTCAAAAATGGACAATCATTTTAGTTATGCGACGACTTAAGCATGTTTGACCATATACAGTTAATGTCAGCCGGTCGGGAGTGATATTCGATCATTGGATGAGTCTACTGAAGCCACGCAGCCCACGCACGCACGTCTGAGATAAACTACACTACGTATAACAATATCTATTGTATGCGGCGGTTTCTACAAAATACACAACACAAAACAAACTGCGAAAATTGAATTAGAAACGTCTAAAACAGTAATTGAGTCGCTACATATCTGGAGAGAACGGGCTATAACTAAGTAGTCGTCAGTGAGGTGAAAGTAATCATCGCCGATCCACTTTCGATTAGTTTCAATCTGTTCAACGAAACACTTCGCTTTTAATCAGCCGAATTTCATCGGTCATTTGTCATATTTGCTTCATTAAAGAAATTTTCATCGAGACTCTCGATATCTATTCACTTCTATTGTTGCGAGTGAAAACCGCTCGACGCGGGACCCGGCGCGTATTTCACAATTAACAGCCTCTCCGCGCAAAAATATGCCATTAACTGACGAAAATGGCTTTGAAGAATTTAATCTGAAAAGAACGGTAAAGTAAGACGAGTTTGTCGGGGAAGGTTTGCTGGAATTTTTCAATATCGCCGACGAACGTAGTTTATTTGTTGTCAGCCAGTATTTTATGACCGCGCTATTTATTATCGTATCATCATCGTCGTTAGACCCTGAAACTCGAGTTACCCGAGTTACCACTCGGTGCAAAACATTATTAAACAGCAACGACGATCGTTGACATAGCTCGGTGTCAAAGACTGTCGGATCGGTCGCGATTAAGTCGTGACAGCGGATGCCAAGATCATCGCAGACTTAATCATCAAAAACTCATCACGTGAAACGCACCTTGGCAACGCAGTTATAAAACTCTAGTTAATTTGTTTGGTTGTATTGTTGTTGGGTGGAGAAGGTGCGATGATGCGTCGTATATCCTATCGATGAATTTGATCGCAGCTATTTTCCGATCTTTGATCTAATCGAGTGTCGGTTATTGGAACGTCTTTCGTCGGGGCGTCTCTGTCAAAAATATCGCCCGTTCTGACTGACGGATTTTAATAAATCTATCTTCAGCAGTTGCGACCGTGCGCTAGAGAGAAAGTTTCCCATGTTATTCACTCCCGAACGAAGAACTGACGAAGAAAATAATGTCACGACTGCAACTTTTATTTGACTTTATTTCCCCGACTATTCTCTGACATCCAAGTTGTTTTCTCTTGATTTTATCGACTAAGAATCCAATAAATTAACACAGTCAAATACGTAAGACATAGACAGAAACTGTTTGATTTTACGTGTGATCTAACAATCTCGAAAAATTTCCAAGATTTTTCCCTGACTTTTCAGCTTTTTAACAAAATTCCCCGACAATTCCGCGACTTGTCTGAAAGAAAAGAAATTTCCCTGACTTTTCTTTGATTTCCAGGTAAGACGCCGACCTGAATGTAAATCGACCGTCGAAACATCGAAGATACCTAGAAAATAGCCTCATTCTCGCGACATAATCCCGAATCGTTACGCGAAATGATGACTATTTAGTGGCGTCAGTTTCGCGGCGAAACGATTCGAACTTAAGAAATAGAGTAGACGATCAACATTAATCAAAAACACGACGCAAAACAACTCGACCAATCACCGACGACGATTACAATAAATGAACAGTGATTAGGCAATCTACTGACGAGAAACAGTGGGATTAATTTGCGAAATGAAAACCTCGGCGAAATTGTCTCCGCAACGCGTGATTAATGAGAGCAATATACATCGAGATTGTCAGTCACCGCGTATTAACCAATAAACTATTTACACTAGCCAGATCTAAACTGTCATCAACTTTGTAAAATTCCACTGAATCTTACGTTAATTTACAGACGATCTTACGGCGATATTTCAGGCTTTGATGTTTCAGCCTGGTTTCACTCGGGGGACCTCTCGCTGTCAATAACTTCATTCTCTCTGATGTCCGCGTGGATTAAAGTATACACTTCGGTTCGGTTTACGACCGAATACCGAATATCATTCAAAAACCGTCTTAAATCATCGAACTCACTGAGAGCACGAAGTCAGCGTTAAAGATCTGACGAGGGTCTTTTAGAGTTTTAGAAGAAACATCATTTAAAATGAATTAGCGCCTTATCTATTTACATAACCCGAGACGTTTTATTGACTCGAACTGCCATAAATTCTATCGGATTTGACTGACCACTCAAACCCAGGTGTTCATTATTTCTATAGGAGAAATGGCACGTTTTTGTCAGTGAATCGGAATCTACGTGATTTGAGCGCTAAGTTTGAGTTTCAGTTGGTTGGTTACGAGACTCGTCTATCATTTTATTGCATTTAAACCCTGTACGGATTAAAGCTGGTAATTTACACGCAGGCTACAAATCCCCTAACATTTTCTGAAGATCACAAAACTATGAGAGATTTTTAACTTATATCGACCTCCTGCCAGCAAATACAGTTTGCCCCACCCAGCTTTGAAATTATCATGAAATGGTTTTTCCATGTAGAGTCAACCACTGATTTAGATCAACCCCTGATAAAGAGCATCTATTTCTGAGAATTGACCAGTATTTCATCTTGGAACTAGTCAAAATTAAACCCCGAGTTACTGCTTTAATCTCTATAGCGCCAAAATTCAAAATCACCAATGACATCGGGGCTTGACTGATCATACTGGACCCGGTTTGACTCGATTCACCTTGTACTGGTTTCTAGACACGTCGTTCAAACCAATAGTTAACACAAATTCCGTATTCAGAAATCACCTGTTGTTAAAAACCGTAGCTAACAATAGTTTTCTATGCTCGGGAAAAAGCTTCAAAAGTCAGATGGAGATTACCAAGTCCGACCAAGAATAAAAGCACTTTTTTCTCAATGACATAATCAAGTTACGGCGTTGCCTACAGATGAGGTGCTTAAGCTTATTGGTTGTTCGGGAAAGGTCTATTTTGCCGATGTTGGGCGAGTGAAATGGACACTACTAGATGAAATGACCAGCATATAAATCGTACGAGAGAGTTGTCAGTAAATGTACAAGACGTCGACTAACAGACAAGAGTACATGTAATTTAGTGTAATGGGTTGATGTTCAGCAGTAGTGATTGCTCATTAGTGAGGTACATGAAAATCGGATGATTCATGAATATTGAACATGGTTTCATATTCTTCTTAAAAGGTTTCTTAACTCAACATTCTCAAACTGAAAGACGCACCAAAAGAATAGACGGGAAACTGTCCGATAAGTAGAAACAAAATCGCCTTTCGTTAAGTAGTACATTGTACCGACACAATACAATAAGATCAGTAGCAATTATTCAAGTTGACAATTTTAGTTTCAATTTTCAGAAACAAGTTGAATTTCGTATACCTCATCATTTTTAGTGAAACTTTTTAAGGAAGTTTATTCCAAGAGTTTAATATCAGGGTCGTTTATAAATTTAGTATGCAAAATATTGCTAATGCAATTTTTGCAAAATTAAACGTCATACTATAGTAAGAAGCGACCAACCTTACCCACAAAAAGCATACATTTTAGGGATAGCTAGCCACTAACAGGGAGGGAGGATCCTGCACTTACTTCAATCAGGATAAAATTGGGCAGAAAAAAGCTCAAAAGGGCAATTTTTGCGCAACCAGTTGAAAATCCTGGAAAAACTTCCAAATACGTGCCGAATGGCCTTTTTATCCATTTGCCCTATGGCAAGACCCTCAAATCTTGCTCCTGCCTAATAATTGAAATATTTACTTACTTCTGAGATGACGTCCCTCATCGCTAGGCGTATGTCGACCCTGTGAGTCGCCACTTTCAGATAAACCTTCAGAACTGATGTCGTAACTCAGTGAATTCGGAGTCGTGTTATTTCTATCCTCTTTATTTAATGAATGAATGACGAGATTTTCCGGAGTGTCTTTATCACTGCAGCTGCTGTCGTTATAAAGTCGATTTAAATCAGATTCGCGAAGTTTCGAGCGTTTCGCCGGTAGAAACGCCGAATGGTACGGTTCGCGATCGTCGGTACCTGCGGACGACTGCAGCGGCCGGAACGCACCAGTCGCAGACGGGTTCAGGTGCGCCACCGGATGCTGAACGAACGGCATGTGCATCGGAGCGTAGAGAGGAGGGAAACCTTCCTGACGGAACATCGGGTACGCGGCCGATGTAAACGGAACGTCCTTGTCCGGGGCCCCGGAGAAATTGTGCGCCGGTAAACGCTGCTGGTCGTCTCGATTCGTCGCATCAGATGCGGCAGTCGACGCTAGGACCATCAGCGCCGGGGACGTCAGCGGGTTCGGAAGAAACGTCGAATTCTCCATATCTCCATCAGTGCCAGCCGCTCCCAGAGACTGTGGATGAAAAAATGGACGTCCCCAAAAATTAAAACGAAACATGTTTGTGATATGTGTATAATCACCAGCCATACTAAATATACGCAATAGTGCGAAAAGTGTCTGCTAGAATAAATCAGTAGCCAAAATAACAGCGCGACGCGAGACGACACTGAGTTGACAACAGTAGGCAGTAATGTACATGTGTGAAGTACCGACTACTCAGGCATTCTACAACAAGATCTATTCACAGCTCCCATTTTCGCCAGTTGCAATGATTATTTCAACTCCAACCGACAAATAGCAGGCATGAAGGTGGGGTACCCCTAGTTGGCTGGTATAATCAATATGCATTAGTGGGCGTGAACAATTGGACGCCCCAATGAGGATCAACCCAGTAATGACGCGCTACGTCGCCGGGGAATCACCCCGGGAGAGAGCGCAACTCTACATATAAACAATGATGTGCTTTAGGACGAGTGACAAGCGCCGCTTTGACGGCAAATAACAGACAAACGACACGAACAAACGTGGAACTACCGGGCCATTTAATTAGATGTAACTTTCACGATTTCTAATTATAATCGGTTGAGATAAATACGACACGGATGACGCCACAAATTCACGATACAAATTACCCACCATGAACATTAACTGTGTACTGTTCTTTACTGTCAGCCTCTTTCTCGTATTGGGATTCCCCATCATCTAGATGGCAGCACCGTCTAAACTCTCTGCCGTCTCGCGTTCTTGAGAAAATAAAATAATTCGTTTTTGTTAGCTTGAAGTATATATATTAGATACGACAATTCTTATAAAGCAACCAAAAAGTGCATGGTTTTGTAATTCTTCCCTTTGCTCCTTATATGAAGTAAAAATAATCTATCCACTCGTTTATGTTAGTCTCCTAGTCATTTACCAGGAGGCTCAGTTGTTTTGATCCCATATTTCCAGAACAAAAAAAAACAAAAAATAAACAAACTACAATAATTTAGAGTGAATTAATCAATTTATTCAATTTCGGTATTGCATCACAGAGAGTGAAGTCCCTATATATTTTACAAATAGACATCTGAGATACACTAGTAGTATTCTGCATAGCACCATTGGAGAAATTCCTTTGAAAAAAATACACAACGAATTATACACAATAAAATAAACAAAAGAAACAAAACATTTAAGAGAATGCATACGCAACAAGGAATTCAACACATAAAATTCAAAAGGTAAATTTCCCTCGGTGAGAAAACTTAGTATATTCTATATTCTGTACTGCTTTAATGTATCGCAATATGAGATCCATACCACTACATACAGGACTATATCATACAAAGCATAACATATATTCACACATACTTCCCATTTCGGTATTATTGTTACTTTTTCATATACATACGATGAATATGCATTAAATCCTAAAACTATTCAGTCCATGTGTCATAAGACTTGCATCAATTCAAAATTCAACCATGTTTTGATTACTGTATTGTTAAATGAGTATAAAAATATTATTTACATTAGTTTATAATTTTAGAATGAACTATGACTGTTCCGAGCCGTTTCACAAAAACGGTTAACGCCTAAATCGATTTTAGACAAACTGAATTAATGATGAAATTTAATCGATTTAATCGGGTCAAAGTTTTTTTGTGAAACTGGGCCCTGTAGTTTAGTCTTTCTAGGTACAGCTCGGGTTGATGAATTTAATGTTGAAATAGCTATCATTTTAAGTAGACACTGTTGCAATTACTTCTGTAAAACTTTTTACAAGCCAACAATGCTTATGGTCCGGCAAAGCTGCAGTTGTTGAATTCAGTAAATCAAATTTCACATTTAGACAACAGCTTACTATATATGTACACAATTTGAAAGAAAACATGTAGAAAGTGTCCAAGACTAATCTCTTTATATACATATACAATGTACCTACACGTAGTAGCGCTATACATAAAATGTTCAGCATCTTAATCTGCACAAATGCTTCTCATATTTTCCCCATTAATGAACGTCTCTAAGTTAAATAATGAATATTGCATAATATTGAATTAAGCCTGCTGCCATTTGCACCGACACCGTATTCATTCATTTATTATTTCTATGTAAGATCACAGTCTGAGGACGAATAATATCTGTCTATGAATTGTGTTAAGCTTATCTTCGTTGTGTGCCGCCAAAACCTGAAACAACAGAATACAATAAGATCATCGTATTGCTTAGACTTTATTACTGTAAAAAAAAAATATCTTATAAAATGTAAGATCAGACTCGATCGATGATTACGAACCAGAAGCAGTACGAGATGACTCTGAACTATTGCCGCCAAATGCAGAATCAGAGAATGAATCTGATGACCAACTACTACCGCTAGTCCAACCTCGCCGACGCGTTGTTCCGTGAGTGGTCGTTGTTCCGCTGTTTCCGAAGAAATAACCGGCTAATCCTCCCAACGCTGCACCGGTCCAAAAACCTCCAAACCCTGTATCATTATCGTTGCGCGTTGTTGTGCCATAGTTTGTACGACATCCGCCTGGAAATATCAAACAATCACTGTTTACATCAACAACACCATCAAAATGACACGTAAATAGCAATAAGAAATACTATTTGACACATATCAAAATATCATATAAAAATATAGATATGTCTTGATTTAAGTAATGTGATGACTTAAAGCGAGTTTGACTAAAGTTTGTTCAAATTCACAAAAATGAAAACTTTTCATTACACATGAATGTGACATACCTGGATATGAACTTCCCCTTGGCATATATTCAGGACGGAATCCCGGTGGTGGAGGTGGAGCTGATGGACCGAATCCACTATCGTAAGAGGAATAAGTATCATCGGAATCCATTGAACTTCCGTCGTATCTATAATCGTGCTGGTTTCCGATGCAAGTTTTGTAAATTGCGTAAATAATCAAACCGACAATAACGAGCATGATCAAATCTCCGATGACTGATGTTCCCTTAGTGAGTTGTTTGTAATATCTGTAATATTAAAAGTTCAAACATCACAAAAAAATCAATATAATTACAGACCTGCAGAATTATATATGAGCAGCACATTTATAGATTATTATTAGAGAACTATTAGAGACCTGTAGAATTACATAGGAACAGAGAATTATAGATTATTATTATCATAGAGAACTCACCCTCCATACGAAGATCCATATTCTTTATTTCCATAATAGCTACTGCCTCCGTGAGCCCTCTTCTTATATCCAGCTTCAGTGAGATCGATGGTGTATTCCAACTGTATAACGAATAAAATAATCATCAATATAATCATCGCGATTTAAGAAGTACGAGTCGATTAACGATTAAATACCGACCCCGCATGATCCTCTCAGAATATACGGATCATCTCTGTATTCATAGCCTTCACATGATACTTCAACTCGACCAAAACGATATGAATTATCCATATCCGTCTTACATTCCCACTAGATTAGGTATAAAATACAATACATCAGAAAATAAATCAAATACATCAGTTTTACTCATATCAAATAATTCACAAACAACAATTATTATCATATCCACTGTTAATCATTAAGCCTTTATTTACTGTGCTATTTACTGTGCTATACTGGTGACCCAGCTGCATCAACCCCACTGTGCCATGTATTCATATAATTGTTGATTCGTTAAAATTGTTCTATTGAAAGATGACAGCATCTGTCAAACATCAGCAGTGAAAGGGTAAAATGTATGTGTGATTTTTTTCACATGTCTATTATCAGATTAGTATTCGACTTCCTAGTTACACTTGCCAACTCATCACCAAATAGGGGCCTAGATTTCTATCCTTTCATTTCATGTATTTGGATAAAAAGGATAAAAATAGACCATTTTCAACGATTCAATATTTCACTTACCTGAACATCATAGCCATCTGAACCGCGATTGTAACACTGAACGACATTAGGAGTAAAACTATTACAACCAGCAGTACCACCAATACATTTAACCTGCAAATAAAAATGAAATATGAAAATCAGCTGCTATTGAATTTCCTAGGGGCCAGCTGCGCAGTCATAGCTTAAAAATAAAGCAAATTAAGACCAGTCTTAAAGATAAGACCATTTTTAAAATCAAGTCACGACTGCGCAACTAGTCGTTGAAATTAAGAATGTCAATAGAGGAGTACGTACCTGAGGTATAGGGCTACTTCTTCGCGCATTGGTCATCTTTCCATTGTATAATGTTAGTACTTGAATATCCGACAGTCGCATTTTTCTATCAGCTAAAAATTGAGAAGAATATTATTTATCAAACAAAGTTTGTTAAACAGTTTCTACATCCACAATCAGCAGTCAATCGAAATTACTTACCAGATACAAGTATATTCATCTCCGCAGCGATGGTAAGGAGAACTAATGGTAAATAATCCATGATTTTTAATGCTAATTTACTTTTGGAGATCATATTGCTTACGTACACATTCACAGCTGGAAATGAAAGAAAATGTGACAATCAGCGGTGAGTGGTGTAAAAACAAGTTTAATTCAAGGCCTTTAACCGGCCTTTTAATTCATCCACAATGATTCTTATTATGGAATAGAATCTTAGAATAACCCCGGCTAAAGCATACAAAATATGAAACCTACTTGATGACGATTTCTAGCCTTTCGAGATGTCTGTCTGTGTCGAATGATGAAATCTATTTGCTGTTTTTGCGTGGAAATTTCAAGAATATTAAACACTGAATCGACTTATCATTTTTTCGCCGAACAACAAATGATTTCCGCAATGTTACGCGCTATCTGCCTGGAAATAGTTTTGGGGAAGCCCTTATATTTTGTGTTATTTAAGCGTCTATAATTACCTTTTCTCCCATCTAACTAAATTAATAACAATTTAGAATAAACATCTTGATCGAATATTAGTTGACATGTTTATAATGAGTAAATAATTGCGGGGCTAATCGCGGATGAATTTAGAATATTTGATGCCTCGTCAGCTTTACGGTGCATTATGGGATAAATTCAACCAAATTCCAACTTTATTGAAACAGAAATACATAGTTTTTACATAAAACACCAAATAATTGTTTCTTTTTGTTTTCATAACTCAAGATTTCGAGAAGAATTTTAAGAATAGATATTTTCAATGTGACAATTTTGATAGATCGATGACCTTGGCCTATAATATTTGAAGGCCAACTAAATGACTGTCGGGTCTTTTTAGGCTTCAAAATGAAATTTGCACCCGATTTAGATCGAAAAACAGCAATCGAACCAACTTTCCCTAGTCTTGGCTTTTTTGTCAATCCGTATAAGGGTAAAGATGACGAGCAAGGCATCAGAAAGCTGGCAACATGGACAGGGCTCGGATTGTACACTGGTAAATGAAAAAAATTAAAGTCAATCATTTTATTGAATTGAGGGCTCTGGCATTACAAATAATTGTATAAATAAATTGTGTATTATAAATTTTAGATATGTATATATGTATTTTCATGTAGGTTCATTCGTTGGTCTAAGTGATGTATTATGTCGCACACAACCAGCTACATATACAGGATCTGCTGCTAGAATTGCCAGTATAGCTGTCCCAGCAGGTAAATTCTGTTATTCACATATCTTCTCAGGTGTGGTTGTGGCACAATGAACCATGCATTTACCTTTATTTCGCAAAAAATGATAAATGTCGACTGAAGATTCCGTTCTAGAGCTAGATTTTTTCGCATTACATTTTTCCCTGTATTTCTCAAATCAGTATTCAGTTTATCTAATCTCAGTGAAATTTTTACAGTTTGTGGTTGAGTGAGGTCTTGTTTGAATCAATTTTAAAGTTCTGTAAATTGCTCTTTTTAGCCTTGATGGGTGCTGCTTTTGGGACGACCACTTTGGTGGCTGCAAGCGTTAGAGGAAAAAGTGATCCATACAATCATATGCTCGGAGGGTGCGCTGCTGGAGCAGTTCTCGGAGCAAGAAGTAAGTATCAACTGTTTGAGCTGAATTTGGTTCTTTTGCACCATTGAATTTTATCCATTAATTGACTAAAGCCCCTCAAAAACCCCTCAAATTCCAAAATCCATTTTTGAGGGTACAAAATCCCTCAAATTCTGAATTTTAGCTCTTGGCCCCTAAAATTCTGAATTTTAGCTCTTGGCCCCTCAAATTCTGAAAATTGTGTCTCTCAGAAAATTATGTATCACCTCGGATTCTTAGCAGATCATGTCAGGGAATAGTCGGGGAAAATGCATGTCAAATAAAATTGGCGCCACCCTGTTAAATGATGACAGGTGCAGCACTCGGGCTAATCAGGCAGGGTTTTGTGCAGTGGCAGAGTTTGTTTATGTCATCAGGTTTGATTCTGCTCTATTACCTGGAAAGTATAGATATCCTTTTTGTATTTCAGTGAAAAGCGTCAAAATGGGAACCGGAATGTGTTTAGGTTTAGGAGCAGTAGCGTTTGTTACGCGCGGGCTCGAGATGGAGGGAAATTTACAATTCATACCGAAAGGCTATGAAGATGGATTGATTGCTGGTCCGGGATTATGGAATTGGGATCGGTCGTTTGATCCATTTAGAAAAGAACCAAATCGTAATATCGATAAATGAAAATATGACGATGATTTAGAATCGTATCAATTACAATGTACCATCGGTCGAAATTAAATTAATATTAGTATATTACGCATGAAAATGTAAATTAGATTTTTGTATGCTTGACATTGTTCGTTTGTTTTGAAAATTAGTAAAAGTTGCAGGTGTCATACAAAGAGTGCTTTAAGTTTTTAATTTCTTGCTGAAAGTCTTCATCTTCATTCCACGCTCAGTGATTCCAGCTCGGTGAATGAGATGGGTCGTCAAAATTTCGCTAATGAAAATGACATTACCATAAGGATATTTGAGATTTTAATGTTTCGGTGATCTGCAAGTGTGGAAGCGCGTATACAGTACTAAACTTAACCTGACTTGCCAAACTTAGTCGAGTCTAGTACCTAGTGGTTGTTCCCAACCTGTACTTTATCTGGTATAGACTAGGCCAAACTGGGACTGGTGCAATTGGCCTGAGGTAAGCGAAGTTTAGTCAAAGCCTGAAATTGGGAAAAGTCTAAATCTAGTTGGCTGTGAACCCTATATTGATTCCGTCAGTGCTAAGTTGCATTCCAAAAGAATTCAGAACACAAAACATGTCATTGTTTTACTAGATATGAACTTTATTTTCGATAAACAGTAAAGATGTTTAGCTTTCAACAATATATAAAACTGAACAGATGATGATTCAACAAGTAATGGATAGAATGAGTAGTTTAGTCGTCACGTTGAATGCTGCTTGCATCCACTGACATTTACGAAATGATCGGTCACTTTGCCATCAATTTTATTCTTGCAACTAAAACACAGATGACAACTGCAGGCCCAGCAGCGTATGTGGTTGTTAGAGCCTTGTTTAACGTTGTATTGTCGGCATCGAACGCAAGCGATAACATTTTTGCGTCCATTTCGTTCCAATTCAGCTTGAGCTCTGTAGAATTCCTGTAAATATTAGAAACTGAATGTAATGAAAAAACTAATTTCCAGAAATTTTGTTTTAAATACCGGTAATGTATATTATATTCTTACGGGCGCCACCACAATTCTTCGCGGAGCCTGTGGACCTTCTTGAACAAAGGTGGCACAACCAGAGCTCGAGAAATGATCGTATCCTTTTATTTGACGACCACAAACCCAACACATAAAGCTGCCACACATGGCGCATGTTACTTTGTTACATCTACGAATAGAAATGTATTATGATTGAATTATAGCCCAAATATAGATGTCTTGAAATTATTCTTCATATTATCAAGAAGTAAATATGACTTACCCGCTTATCTTTTCAATGGGAATACCGCACTTTGGGCATTTTTTTGCAGTTCGTTTAATCAGCAGTTCATTTGTGTATCTCTCTATGAGCTGTCTTATTTCATCTTTCTTTGCCTTGTTTGTTTTCTTTTTGCTCTCTTTTTCCAATTCTGAGAGTTTATCTGCCGCTGATTTGCACGGTGTGCCCTGTTCAGTTTGATAAGATCGTTGAAATGTTAGAAACAAACACGCTTGAATAGTGACATTACACGCGTTCTGAAGTTATATTTCACCTGATGATAGGTCTCCTTGCACTGAACACAAAATGTAAGAAAACAGTTTGCACACCTAGCCAAACCTTCTTCACATATCACAACATGATTACATCTTGGACACCAGTCAATATCCTCCATCCTTTCCAAGGTTCTCTGTTATAGAAAATAATCCGTTCAAAAATGTTCAATCAATTGAAGAGGATTACTAAAATGAGATGTTCACAAGTGTTACCTCAAGCAGTAGTTTTTCCCATCTTTCAAAAGCTTTCGGTCCAAGGACGGCGTTCATGATATAAGGTGGTAAAGCTATCTTGCAGTCAATATCTGGGCAGCTGAAATTGGAATCGAGGATTGAGTTAAAGCAAGCTTCACTTCAACTGTCGATTCTTATAGAAAACAAACAAATCATACTTCAGCTGTAAAACAGTTCCATCTTTGACGTGCATGTGGCAGTAATCGGTTAAACACGCCTTGCAGAAATGATGCATACATTCATTGATATAGAAAAACTCAGTGCCATCGAATTCGTCGAAGCATATTCCGCAGGTTTGTTTACTTTGATAGAAATCTTCCAACTCACGCTGCAGATGATATCTAAATGGAACGAGCATCAACACTAAGTTTTGGTTAAGTTACTGATATATTTTCATGTAGTTCAGAATAACCTCTCTATCTGTTTTTACCTGAGCATGGTCGCTAGATCAATTTGAAGGTCAGTAAATTCTGGAATGACCCGTGGATCAGGGCGTTCTTCTGTTATGTCAACTGGCATTATTTGAATTTTATCCTTAATTTCTAAACATCTGGAATTTTACCAAACCATTAAGAAATACATGTACATATGTTCTCTTAAAAATATTTCAACATAAACATAAGCGAGTTTGTTTAGGATATATACCTTAATGCATTATCTTCCAACCAATCAATCCATAAATACAATATCGGGATCCCAATATTTTCATTCCATAATTGATCCAAATGTTCACATAGCTGTTTCAAATGGTAGCTGTCCAACCAAAGACAGGATAATGTAAATATGGGAGGTACCTCATCTGGATAGTTTTCGGGTAGAGTAACATGAAGGGTAAATGGAGTCAAATGATTAACATCGAATGAAGAATGCCATCTTGAACCTGGGAGCAATGATAAAACATTAATGGTGAAAATATAGATGAAGCCTGAATTTTAGTGAATACCGTGTTGATTTCATTTACCCGAATCACTCCTTTGAAATGATGGTTT
Source organism: Tubulanus polymorphus (assembly GCF_964204645.1). Classification (NCBI taxonomy): domain Eukaryota; kingdom Metazoa; phylum Nemertea; class Palaeonemertea; order Tubulaniformes; family Tubulanidae; genus Tubulanus; species Tubulanus polymorphus. The sequence continues at coordinate 1,837,561 of NC_134026.1, forward strand.
TGAACATTCAGGGACGCCGTGAAGTTCAAGATCTATATCGTTGTTATACGGCACCCATGTATCTATAGTAATGGGTGGTTTATCAACTCTTACTGGAACTGTCAACTGAAAGAAACATTCAATTCTCAAAATGGGCAATGATCTTTTAGTTCCAATAATGAAAATATTTATTCAAATAAGTACCAATAAAGAGAATGCAGTTTCTCCTTCTTCGTGTTCAACAACCACTCTACCCTCTTCCGGGAATATAGATTGAAGTAATTCTACCTAAAAATATGGGCACAGGAAATTATTGTGAGCATTACGATAGCGGTATACATATTGTCAACACAGCGCCGAGTTTATCTTAGTTACAGGAGCGAGCCCGTAATTAATTCACACTGATCCATTCACGTATGGATTATGACTTACATAAATACATCCACCATCTGATAAATGTTAAGAAAAATGCATGTACCTCATCGCGTTGTTGTTCATTTACAAATGAAAACGCTTCTGCTGTGAGAGTTTCACCACCACAAGCCATGTTTTGGGGGAAATAATGCAGCAGGAGGACCGTTGAACAGTGCTACAACACTATAATATAGTGTTTGCCGTTACGCTTTATTGCGACATACATAGGGGTTCCCTAACGTCAAAATGCAAATTAGCACAATGACGTCAGGGATCTTCGTTCGCAGTATGATTGCGCAATACCAAATGCAAGCGAACAGCGGTTCGAGACCCAAATATCCATAGAGTTCGCTTTTACGCAGTAAATACACTTCGGCGCTCGTTCGACCAATAATGCGGACCAAGAAGGGAGAATAGTCCATTTAGAAAATTAAAACACAGCCATAATACTAAGTTCAGAGAGAAACTAGAATTTTATTTCCACATGAAATAATTTGTGCATACAACGTATTTCAGGTAAAAAAAGACTTTGCTTATTAATCATTGATAAAAACCGATGATGGTTGTAAAATCGACGCGTGCACAAAATATACCTGTAAATATAATGCATAGTAGATCACATTTTGATTATAAAGCTTAAGAGAAATTTTTCAAAGATTGAATTGTAAGATTACAAAATAATCCTATTAAAACAAAGAGTTCATTTTGATTCAAATGCGTAAAACGATTATTCTACAAAGATAATCAACATTTCACGTACTTCCGAAAACCGATAAATGTATCTAGAAAAACTATTTTCCTAGCCTTGAAAATTATAAGTACAATCTCAATCACTTAACCCAGTACATAATAATATACATTTGAGATTAATGTAGCACCTTTATAATAACTGTATTTGTGACCAGAGTCGTATTTACCTATGACTTTATGGCCCGTATAATTAATGATTTTTTACAAGTATAATGATGGATGTTACTTAATCAATAAATGTACAGCAATGCGTTAATATGAAATATACATATATTATATCTCTGATAAATCGAAGCAAGAGTTCAGAGTAATTTTGTGTGAAGGATAACTGCACAGCAAATGCATAGAAATGGTTACATCATAAAAGACGTTCTCTCTTGCCGATAGCTTTATTCGATATAAGATATATTCTAAAAATCCACTGTTATAAGTTTACTTATAATGAATACCTAAGTTAATGTAAAAGCCCTGTGCGTGGCTCCATTACAGATTCCCTAGTAAAATACAAACTGTATACATCATACAGTAAAGTACAAGTACCGACACCTTGAATCCAATGTTCAGTGATTTATTTTAGTGACTGAGGTGGCAATTATTTGTTAACACAATATAATTCATTCATTCAAATATAGATAATAACCAAACGAAAAGTGACCAAAAGTTAATTTCAGAATATCACACACTTGTTAAGATAATCTATATGAAATAATCATCACAAATATCAATAAAAATAGTTTTGATTAATTGAGAACGTTTTAAACTGTTCATGTACGTTTCTAAAAGGTCTTCAGTCCAGCTGAGTAAAGTACCGTACATGTCAGTAGACACATCATCGTTTACTTCTTCAATTCACCGATTTTCTTCATTTTATTAGAGAGCTGAAACGAAAAAAACAAAACATGTTTTAACTACTTAGAAATTTATCCTGATAAAAATGCTCATACCATTTAATCACTAAGCAAGCATTAGTCAAATGGTGAGAGTTGCATGTGTAAGAAATAAAGTGGTGTAACAAATGTTTCAAATTGCTGCATTTCAGCATTGCGTGGTTAGCATAAATAAATCCATGAATCCACGTGAAAGATAGAACTGAATCCAATAAAAAAAAAAAACAGAAGGATCATTATTCACTAAGGGATTTTACCTCAAATGAGCCAAACCCCATTTCTGTTGTATTTGCTTCCATTTTGCATAATTCCCCTAAAATTAATACATTAGCATGCAGATAGATTACGGACAGCAAGCAAGAGCAGAAAGCTTCAATAGATATGTAACATTTTACAGATGTAAAACACAAAACGACTTCACTTGAATGAAATAAGAATAAAACTATGTTGGAAGAAGAGATCATGCTTTCACAAAAATGTCATGCATTTAAACACACTTTTGATACGGAATAAATGAAGTAAATTTCTATTATTTGAGGTACAAAAATACATAATCACACGCAGAAAACCGAACAAGAAACACAAGTGCACAGGCCATTCTTCAAGAAGGCCCTGTAAAAATGGTAGGAATATAATTCTACGATATCAATGCAAATAACTCAGGGATTGGTAAAAAAATAATCAACTAAACTGAATAATAATAATCTAACTCATTGTCGTTTTAAGCAGCATGTTTGTAATCATTATTATCAGTGCCAATCTAAAAGTGTTCTATATTGTAGTTATATGGTGCAACTGACTTCTAATTGTGCTATCAAAGATGAACTGAAATTCAAACTGAGTCTTATCCATTGTTAACTACTATTTGACAGTATTTGTTTTTGTGTTAAAACTGTTCCCGTGATGAAATGATCCAAGCGTAGCTGCCTTTGACGCGTGTAAAGAGTTAAATGCAAACGTAAATATAACCTAAAACCTACACGTTGAGGACAGTTCCACCTGCAATTCCAAAAAACAGTTGAAGATTGTACGTAGCTCATTCTAGTTCATAGTTCTTATAATATAGTGATATTGTTTGGATAGTGATGCTAAACTATTGTTCTTTTTTTCCAGTTAGAGACAATCACCGCTGAGTGAATTACAGTGAATATTACCCACATAACTATACCTTAGTTTCCTTATCATCATCTGATTCCTTATATGGCGTAAAATTGAAAGATTTTTAATTACGGAATAATCTTATTTTATCACGTGCTGTAGGTGCGTCAAGTAACTTACCGGTGAGCCTTGTCTACGAGGACTGCGCTTGGCGTATAATAAAACAGCGATATCCCGATGACCGTTGTCCATTGCAATAGACAGGGCAGTGCTTCCATCCTAAAACACGAGTGCAGTGAAATAAAACTTAAAATAACATAAACTCTCAAACAAAAATAGTGAAAGTGTAGATGAAATGGTGCCTACTGAGGTTTATTTGGTGTTTCAATGAATTACAGTCTTAATATTTCGGATTATAAAAAACCACTTACATTGTCATGCATCAATGGATCAATTTCTGGCTGCGCAAGGAGAACTTTGACAATGTCAGCATGTCCGTGTTCACTGGCGCACATTAGAGCAGATGAGCCGTCTTCATCTTGCGCATTTATATCGGCTCCACAGTCTAACAATAGTTTAACCATCTCTCTTTTACCGTGACTGACAGCAAGCATAAGAGCAGTCTGGCCAGCCTAAACAGAGACATTATTACAAAGAAAATGATAAAAAAACTTGAATGTTCCTAATATTCCCAAAGTTGACAAAATATTCTCATTGAAATACCTGACTGGCTTTCTTATTCACATCTCCTTCTCTAAATAAATGACGTATAACCTCACGTTGTGATTCTGAGTGTACCTGAGCGAGTGAAGCCAACATGATCGGTGTATACCCAGCCTTGTTTGGTTTATTGATGTCACAAACTTCAGTATCTATGAGCAAACTAACTATTTCGAAATTACAATGAGACACAGCATAATGGACTGCACTGTTTCCCTGCAATACAAGATGGAATTACGTTTCAGCTCTGAATGCACGTATAATTCAATAAATAACCACACCATCGATGGACTTACATTTGTATCAGAAAGATTGATGACAAGACTCAAAAGATCATCAGAAATCTCATTGACCGCTGACAGAAAATCCTCTACTTGATATTGATTTGACATTCGCTGACTAGAAATCTTAAACCATTCCTGACGTATAATTTCCATTTCTGATTTCTATAAAAAAGCAAGAAGAAGTGAATCTTTGTACTGTACATTGTACATGTAGAAATGGGGGTTCATTGATAAGAGACGATACAAACCAATGTTTCATCAACCAATTCTTCACCATCTAACAGATGTTTCGAAACAGCTTCACAAGCTGCTCTCACATCACTGTTCATGTCAAAACTACAAAACACAAAGCAAACAAATCGAATCGTAAATTCTATTGGAAATAGGTGCAAAATTTGGAATTGATCCGTGCTGAAAATGAATAAATTTAAATGCGCAGCTTTGCGAGGAAAGCAATAATCGAAAAGCAAAGCAGAGTTTGAAAAACCATGCTGCGCTCATTTAAGACGTCCGTGATGATACAATAACTGACGATTCAGAAAACAGGAAACTAGCTCGACATTTAAACTACAATCGACCTACTAGTTACAAACAACAACTACCGGTACACTCACGTTTCACGAATATTCTGATCGAACATATGGGCACCTTGGGTACCTTGAGCTATTTTCTCATCGTCCTTACAAGTGTATACGATACATCCTTTCTGACCGTCGTATGACCCTTCGTCGAAACTTCCAGTCGACGACTCGCTATCATTTCCTTCATCATCATCATCATCATCATCTTCATCTTCGTCCGTAGATACGCTCTCGTCGGAACTAGTCGACACATAACTACAACAGATAATACATCAACTCTATCATCGGACACTATTAAGTAGTACCGCGTGTGACGACCAACGACGAGGGGAACGAATAGATACAAAACACTCAGCATATAAAACAGATGATAAAGAATAGTTCTGAGCCAGTTTATACCGCAAAGATTATGGCAAGCGAGTACAGAATATAAGATAGTTTAAAAGTCCTCGATCCGAGTCTGAATATCTGCCATCAATCGCTGAATCTTACTGAAGATCTGAAAGCTTTTTAATAACTTATTTTACCGATAGTAAAAGCGTGATTAAACATTCAATCATGCTGCGTGTGTCATAAGATTATCGAAGCATTTCATCATCAGTCACCGATGACTTTAAAGAGATGAATGAAGCAGTTTTTACAGTATAAATGTATATATCTTCATTTCATACCTTTCACCCCTGATTTGGGAGCGTTGCCCAGATCTCATTTGTATATTCCTGGAATATGATTTTATTTGTAATCGAAACAAAAGTCTGCTTATGTTTGTTTACCTTTGAATCCCTTGAAGAGTTTACATATTTAAACTAATCATCGACTAAATTGATCAATCAGATCTATCTATATTTACTTGAACACAGTCATAACACTTGAACTACGGTAATAATTGAATGTATTTGAAGATACTCACCCACCGACAGTTCCGATAGCGAATTTAATTTCTTTCTTCATTCTCGATGCCGACTGATCCCCGCCCTTCTTCATGATTGACTTCAGTTGATAAGAATCGGATCGCTGTAATTCCGTGTTATCCGTATTTTCGTCGCTTACAGAAGAAACATTTTCGCCAGCATTCGAAAGTCCTTTAATTTCGGTATCGGCGCTGAATGATCCCGATCGTTTTACGCAATGTTCGACTGTTTGGCCGTCGACCGTTTTATGAAATTCCTCCATCGAACTTTCTTTAATCGCGTCGCTATCGGAAACGACCTGACGATGTATTGTTATATGTTTCGAGCTCGTGAATCTCGTTGGACTCGTCGGCAGTTTGATTACGTCTGTTAAAACGTCATCGGAACTTTCTCGATGCGATGTCGTTCCTGCTTCACATTTTTCGTGTAAGTTATCGATCATGGCTCCCACTGCATCATCTTTAATATCGGTTTTAGTTATAACTGTGTGAGATTCTGAGCCGAATGATTCAGTTTTTGATTTGAGACCCGACGGCAAACCGAAAATATCCGTATTACCCCCGGAACCGCCTGAAAATGATTTTTCAGTCGTTGTTGTCGTGACTGTTTTTGTTCTGTTCATTCCAGATCCCGATGACGCCGAACTCGAACTGTCACCATTATCAACAGATTTTATGATTTCAATAGATGACGGGGAAGTAACAGTTCCAAAAGAGGAACTAATCGCTCCTGACTGCGATGATGAAATCATAGAAACTGGCACACTTTCTTCCTTTACACCTGAATGTTCTGTTACTGTTCTATAAGTTGTAGTAGATCCACCAGTATTTATAGTATGTTTAGTATTAGGAATATCATTAATACGACGCGATAGTGGAACGGGTATATTACTGACTGGAACTGGGTCGTATACGACACTGGCACTGTGTGAATGTACCCTCGATGGTGCACCGGTTATTCGCCTGCCAACAATTCTCGACGAAGACGTTTCCGACGTTTTTCCCGATTCCGAATGTGAACTTCTCAGTTCTGCTTCTATTTCGGCAGCTATTTTCGCCGATAAAGGCGGAGAATCGGATAGGTTCGTGTCGTGGGTTTCAGCTGATGTTAAACTAGAGATACCGCTATCGGCGCTACTACTCGATGACATAGACATCGACATACTACCCTGATGACTGCTACTCTTCTCTTGTATTGCACTGCTTTGTTCACTACCTGTAACTACGTTATTACCATTACTTGAATCCTGATTTGACGAAGATTTCTCGTCCGAACTACTGACTGTCGCGTGTTGCTTACGAATGATTGTCCCGTTATTTTCCTGAGAGAAATATTCAGACCCACTCATTTCGGAATCGCTGCCGTCCGTATCGGATTTATCGGCTATGACTACTTTCTCAGCGGTTAATTTCGGTGATGTAACGTGTCCGGATATAAAGTATTCCTTCCGTTTACTATCTTTACGCGACTGTGTCGACGATGACTGACCCAACATATCTTGCATCGTCAATCCATCGATACCGCTTCGACCGATCTTACGTACGACCGTTTCTTTGCTACAGATTTTATCAGTAATTAACGTTCGTTGTCCTGTTTTCAGACTTTCTCCTTGCTCGACCACTTCCACATCACCGCTAACTCCCGCACTTACTTCACCACCGGCGCCATCTGAAGTCTGACCGGATTCGACAAGACTCAACGTTTCACTGGAGCCTTGTTCGCTACCGTCGCTGTAATCATACAATCCGCTCAAACTCGAACGATCTTCGAATGTTTGCGTCGTAATCTTAGTTTCGACGGTGCAGATACCGGTACCGACCGCACCCAGCGGACTGGGATTATTCGGATCGATAGCGCTACCTAGCGTACGAACGGATGTGATCACTCTTCTCGTAGCGTCACCGTTCCTCGCCGTATCGACTAGTCCGTTCGTATTCATTCCATCCATTACTCCAGTAGACGTGACGTAACCTCGTTCTACGTATCCGGTTCGCATCCCATTACCACCTGATCCCGATACTGAACTACTATACTGACTCGATCCACCGTAACCGGGCTGTGAGCTGATGAATCCTCGAGTATTCCGAATTAATTCACCTTTAGAAATAGACTGTCCGGACGCACCAGACCTGTCGAATCCGGCACCACCAGCGCCACCTTTTATTATCGTACGTGATGAATGATGCGTCATTTGTCTAGAACCACCTCCGACTCCAACACCGCCTCCAACAACTCCACCATACGACGACGATGATGTTTCCATGTTTTCACTATTCCATCGTTCTTCTGCTTCATCCTGCAGCTGTCGAGCGATGCATTTCTCGCATTCAGTATTCGTCGAACCATCGGTAACGACTAAATCTCTACCCGTGTCGCTTCCTTCCTCGCGGAAATAAATCTGACAATCGTAATTCTGCGTTACCAGCGGTTTTCGTTCGGTGTTATTCGACTTTTCGCTCGTACTCGTAACGGCGTTGACGCCTTCGTGACGTAACTGTTTCGTGCTGAGGAAAACGTTAACATCCGTATTCGAGCCGACGCTGTATAGAGGTATCGCTTCGGTATTCGTCGCCGCCGGATACGCGACCGTTTTCGACGTGTTGGTAGCTCGTTGTATTAATTGCGGCACGGTCGTATTGGTAGCGGCGTCGAACGCGTATAAACGCTCGGTCCACGTGATACCGTTACACGTCGACGGTTTGACTTCGACTCCGACCGATCTCGTCATCACCCTCGGTTTTACTTCGACGTCTATACTATCCTCGCTGCAACCGACGCTGACGTGTTTTATAGAATCGCACATCGTTTCTTTATCGACGTTCGACATTCTCACCATACAACCGACGCTTTTAACGTTGAATTTCAAAGCATCGCGCAAAGCCATCTTTACTTTCTGTTCGTGAATCGCGATATTCGTCGAGCGTTTTTCCGTGAATCTCGTCGTGACGAATTTCGACGACGCGGATGACGAGGAGCTATGAGAATCATCTTGTTGATAACCATACTCTCCACCAGCAGCAGCTCCTCCTCGAGCCATAGCGGCGTACTGAGCGAACTCACCGCTTTCACCGCGCAAGCCTCGTCTATACGTTACCTCTTCGACGTTTATCCCGACGTCACGCGTTCGAGGTTTCTCGACTTCGTGGACGAAAGTAACGCCGACGTCTCGAGTTGGAACACGTACGGAGACACCGACGTTACGAGTAACGACGGCTTTCTTCGTATCGGCTAGAATGACCGTACGAAGCTCTTTCTCGTGTAGATGCATGCGACTCGACGAAGATGTACCATCGTCAAAAACATTGCCTTCACCGACGCCGATTGTACGAGTTGGTTTTTTATGCTCGGTTAAAGGCGTCTGCTGGGTAAATTGAACGGACGTCTGCTGCTGTTGTTGTTGTTGTTGTTCTTGTTGCTTTAAGGCTTGATTTACGATCACTGTGTGAATCTCCTTCTCGTGAATTCGCGTGTGATGTTCAGAATGAACCGCTGTGTGACTAACGATGTTTCTCAGAGCGCTCGTTAATTCGGCTTTCTCGACGAGCCGAGGCTGTAAAAAGTACGGCTGTCGCACGTCGGAATCGCCGACACCGGTTGATTTTGTATCCGGTTTTAACGTCGGCGACGACCGACTGCTTTCGCTGTCGCTCTGTAACAAATAACGACTCATGTTCGTACGATTCGTTCGTCGATACGACTGAAACTCGGACATTTCGAACGCTCGCCCGGTCGGAGATTGACTTCGAGAGCGACCTCTCGGTCTCTCGTAATCATCGACCGAACCGTCACCGACTCCGAGAGTCCTCGTCGGAGGTCGTTTATTCTTCGCTTCCAGTTGTAACATCATAATTCGCTTTTCTTCTTTCAGCACGGAAATACGAACTTGCAATAACGGAATCGCTTTCACCTGATCCTCGAGTTCACGTAATCGCTTTAAACTAACAGCCATTTGTTCGCGGATATTTTGTAATTGTTGGGGCGTAACTTGCGACTGGGTCGACGCGTCGCTGTTCGTCGGACTATCGGATCGAAAACACGACGCCATATTAGCCGCGATCTGCTGCGAAGTAATGTGATGAGTGGAATCATTTTGCGTTTCGTGCGTCGAGCTAAAATGGCCGAAAGTTTGCGAAGGAAACACCGGCGATCGATCGTATTCTACCGACGACAACGAGCTTATCGATTCACTGCGGGAATGAGACTGTCGCGGTTGCGAGAAATCTGCATCCGAAACCGGTTTCGACTTTTTAGGACCGGGCGCGAACATCGTATCTATAGACGACAGGGCAGCATCAACGGAGGAATCGATTTCAGCAAGAATTTCTTTCGTAGCGCTTTCATCCTGTTCAGCCATTGAGAATAACGACTCTTGCGGCGTGTACGTCGCCGTTTCATTCGAATCCTGGTTTTGAAGATAAATTTCCATCGATTTTCGTAGCTGTCTTTTGTGACGTTTGATCTTTTTTAGCTTAAGTAGCAAATTACCGTTAGCCATACTGTCGCAGAAATTAATAAAGTCGAGGTCAATATGGTAACCATAGGGACAGCAAGTACATTTACCGTCGACATACGTGACGGGGTCTTTACCGTTCTCCATCTGATCGGGTTTCATTGTATCTTCCACTAAAAACAGAAAAAGAATGTGACGATGAAGGATATTTCTACACAGAAATAGAACCGATGATTTCTAATCGGAGCGGATGTTCGTTCGAGAATCTATTCTTAACGCAGACCATCATTTCCTGATAATCCCCCGAAACGAAATCAATTCATAAAGCGAGTCATTAAAAAGAATGGTTCTAAAAAATGCGATTGCACAGCCTATTTTCCTATATACACAATATATCTCCTCTATATACAATAAATGAACGGATTTGACCTCAGATATGTGTAAGACTATGCGTGAAATATACATCAAATACAGGCAATGTATTGAGCGTAATAATAAAGATTCAGTTCAACAAGCTTTCACTCTTCATATTTCAATCAATCAATTCTTGATGAAAAATTTTTCATTAGATAGCTCGTACGGGGAGTCGCACTCCCTGGCTCGATGTAATGTGCAGTCTATAATTCAGATTACTATTAGATTGCTTCATGACGTGACAATGAAAATCACCAACTGAGTATTCGCAGGGCAGGACATACAACTCTTCCTGCAGGGCTTCAAAAATGTTTACAATAATATGCGTGTGAGAAGATTCGAAAATATGTCATATCGTGCTGTAAAGCAGATAGCTTGCGTAAGTCTTAATAAATAGGAAATGCTGTAGACCACAAACTTATACATCATCATAACAACAGGAAATGTTTTCATATTCGGAAGCTGATAACAGAATAACACGGACAACAAACAGAAACAAAGTATTACTCGGGGTTTTATACCCGTTATTACTATCCGTATAGAGACCTAAAATGATCATTAATTATAGCTATATATAAACCACATTTAGAGTTCATATTCATTTCAAGGCTTCGCTAAATTTCCGTACAATATTTGCCTAGTTGAATATGCTTTGAAGTTCTTTGAAGTTTCACAACAAAGCCTAATCTACTATCATATAATAATGACTCAAAAGAATTCAAATCTTCCCTGCTTCGGATTTATTTGTATAATAGCGTAGCGCATAAACAAAGACACCAAAAGGGTTTTCTTGGAAAATCTGGAAAATCGAGATTTTCTACGCAGGCTAACAATTCAGATTTCACCATAAATTAAGATATTTATGGTCCACTGAAATCATCTCGATAATTCAAGTACAATTCACCTGACACAGAATGTAATATATTGCCATATACCATAATACAATCAGCCTTATTAATCAGTCACATATACTCCCATTATAAATAATCAACAAATTAAGCTACCTATTACATATTTAAGAAATCAGCTAATTCATAATTAATCAATTTCTGCAATTAGTATTTTAATTGCTCGGTCAACATTATTACTAGATTAACCTGTTTTCGAGAATGTACGAGTATAACTGTATGTGATCGGGTGATATTATGTAATGATGAGGACATCACGCAACATCGGAGAAATGTTTTAATGAGAAAATAATAGCGGATAAATACAGCAATTATCTGTAAAACCCGTTTTCGGTACTTGTAATTATAAACAATTGGTTCATATTCCCATAATTACTACTGCATATAATATCTACATACGCCATTATACATAGACTCAGCGATGAAAAAGATTAGTTACATTTTCTTATAACCGCCCAGTCAAAGTTAATTGAACCACAAAGTCATCCTGACTCCTTGAGGCGAATTGAACGTTTGGAAGTTGAAAATGCTATACTGGGTAGACCTAACATCAATAGATGCGATTTTAATTACCGGGACTAGAATCTTGAATTAAAGCACGAATCTATAGTTAAATCATACAATAAACCTCGTGTAGAACTATTATAACCTTTACGATAGAGGTTTGGTGTATAATTGTTGACCTAGGACGTCTATAAATCAAGTTGATATAAGAAATAGAAGACAAGTTGAAGAGTAATTGAGCTCCTTGCTACACAATGCTAAAACAGCTATAATGACATGTTTAGGGATCAACCAATCCTGATATATTGCTCGCTCACTAATACTTGGAAATGTTTGTTTTACGTGTGGTGCATTTTTTACCCACTCAAAATCTATAATGATTGTATGTTGAAGATGCTCACCTTCTGCTCGCCTGAGTTTCACGTACGCCTGTCCTGGCTGGTTAGTCTTCTGATCACCAGACGGCACTCTAGGTTGAGGTTGGTACACCGGGGGTTGGTTGGCAGGAGACTGGGGATGGTGGCCAGGAGGTGGTTGGTTTGCGGGGGACTGAGGGAACTGGCGTTGGGATGGTTGGGTTCCCGGTGACTGAGTGCGGTAACCCGGGGTCGGCTGGCCCGCGGGAGAGAATTGACCCGGGGATAGTGGCTGGTTTGCCGGAGACTGAGGGTAATGACCACGGGGGCCAGCGGGAGAATGAAGGTGACTGGCTGGAGATTGAGGATGATGTAGGTTAGCCGGAGGAGGTGATTGAATATAGCGTGCCGAGGGTTGTTGATTCGCTGGTTGAAATGGTGATTGATTTCCCTGTTTGAAGCTAGGAGATCCTGTCATTCCGTGTTGCTGTTGCCACGAAGTCGAATCTTGTAGAGAATGTGGAGGCATCGGCTGCTGTTGAGTTCTGTTTGAATGCCAGGTATTAACCCTCTCAGATGGCTGCGGTGATTGTTGTCTCCTCAGTAATTCCTGCGGTGTTTGCGTTATCGTCTGGTAGTGATGAGTCTGAGTTCGTCTGACTTGAGGTTTTGGTGGAACTACCGGAGGACTCTTCATACCTTCCTGCAATCCCATATTCTCGTAGTGAAACGTCGATTTCTGGCCGAACTGATTCATCGGTCGAGATTGTTGATGTTGCAAACGTTCATCGGGCTGCTTCGCTAAACCGGGTTGTTCAACCATTACTTGCTGAATAGATTCAAATTCCACCTGAGGCTGATCCACGCCGTGTTGATGTTGAATACTACGCTGATAATTTTGCTGATTCAGATCAGGGGCTAAACCGGGTTGTTCAATTTTAACTTGCTGAATAGGTTCAAATTCTACCTGAGGATGATCCATGCCTTGTTGATGTTGAATACTACGCTGATAATTTTGCTGATTCAGATCAGGGGCTAAACCGGGTTGTTCAATTGTAACTTGCTGAATAGGTTCAAATTCTACCTGAGGATGATCCATGCCTTGTTGCTGTTGATGTTGAATGCTACGCTGATAATTTTGCTGATTCAGTTCAGTTGTTTTATGAATTATTTCTTGCTTGTGGATGATTGATCTTTGGTGCTGATAGATATTTTGGCCTCTTTGTTGAAACGCCATCCTGGGTTACTGATAATCTCAGCATCCGATCAAAAGATGTCGATCATTCAATCTAAAAATATACACACAATATACATATGAACAAAATCAGGTTAAAAGTAGTCTGAACAACAGCTATAACTATAGGTTGAAAGTTGAGTAGATATATTAGTTCTTACAGGAAATGAAATGGCTGCAGAATCACGAGTAAAAATCCCACACTAAGCATGCGTTTTCTTTTTGCAGAATTTTTGTATCATCGTTACAACATGGCCGACGAGTTTTTCATCAATGTTTAACCGTTTTTATATTTCGAAATCAACCCCAGCTTGAAAATCTTTCCGACGTTGTAAATAACTGCCATCGATGATAGTGGTTGATGCAATTAAACGTACTGTTAATGATGCTTTAAGCGAGTAAAAATTAAATATTCATTCGTTCGGCGCGAAGCTAACAATAATCTAATATCGATAACCAATATCACCTTGTTGTAAACATATAGTAGCTAAGTGAATAAATTATATAGATATTCACACACATGGTAATATTATCGTACATACATTGTATAGTGTTAACTTTTCTGAATATAAACCAGCAGAAACTTTTCTGAATATAAACCAGCAGAAACTTTTCTGAATATAAACCAGTAGAAATTAAAATCAAGATCTAAGTTCTAATACTTTCACCATCTTGCGCAAGATAAAACTTCTAAAATAACAATTGAAGACAGTCAATCTTCGAGGGGCGAGTATTAACTTCAATCGCACAGGGACTCTATCAAAACTGAGCATAGCCAATTACCTAGGTGTAATGAAGTTAATTACTTCCACGTCTATCAACTGTTTATTCTTCTTATGAAGGTAATATAAGCATTGAATCAACACTGAGTACCGAACTATCAAGTATAAATACAGAACATATATATGTACATACTCCATGTACCTAACTAAATGATGAGTTTATAATTCGCTATCATCAACATGGAAACCATGGGAAAATCAGCATCTTAACTGTCGGCCTAGCGCCATTTCAGTCGACTCAGAATGCCACAAAGATTGAATTATAGTTCCAACAAATATAGTAGAATACAATAATATCGTAGCCTAAACCGTTATTGAACTTGAACTTTGAAGTGTACACTAATTCCTACGAACAGCCACTCACCTTCCTCACTCAGTTCTCTAGTTCAAAACAGCACTTCATCTATACCTGATTTTTGCTATATCACTCAGACCCGAGAAAAACTGTATTTTCCCACAAAACGTAAGAGACTGAAACAACACCTGATATAATGTGCAACACATTTAGACAAATAACACTTAGTCATATAATAACCTAAAGATAGGACCAGGTTATTTATATAGACCTAATTGAAGAGCACGCGGTTATCACAATTAGTAAATAGTAAAATCTATATTTCATCGACTAAATTTTTTTATTATCAACCTACAGAGCGCGATACGTATAGGTAACCTTGCTACATGTGTGTCCCGATTTGAAACTTGACTTACATACCTGAATTCAAAAGTACCGAATGATTGCTAGAAATACACATAGCATCAGAATTTAGTCACAACCACACATGAATAGAAAGGAAATAGCTACACAACTGCTCTAAAGTCTATTCCAAATTTGATGATACTTCGTGACCTTATAGAGCCCAATTAGGCCTACTACGTCACAGTAGGACATTTGGCTCATATCCATGAATCATGAAAACAATAATAATATATTAGATTAACGTAAACTTTACAGAATGAGATGCTTGGTTGAATTTACATAGAATATACTCATAAACCAGATCACCTTTATTGTATATTCAATCATTAGATATTAGATAAATAATATTAAGATCATTTACCATATAAACATTTAAACACAAAGATTTCGGTAGACGAACAATTTTACCTTATAACAACTAGGCTACCACTACTGGCTTCACTCACTATACTTGAAAAACACTGAAAATCACAGCGGTTTGGCGTAATTAGGATGTAACCTAAATGTCGCAATTAATTACGTTCCATCAAAGTTAGGTCTTCAAATCACGCGTGCTGCATATTCAGCCCTCCGATCTCCGCTTACTCAATATAATCAGAGAAAAAATTCCAATGCATTTAAATTGCGTGGCTTAAACACACAATCAATGGAGGGGAAATTAAACCGATCACAAAGTGGAACATGACACTGATTCCACGACAATCTACTGCTAAATCAAAGCCAATAAAAAAACATGAAAGCATTCTCTCCCCGAGAAATAATTGGGTGAAGCCTTTTTCCCGAGCATGATCAGGGTTTCAAAATCGACTAACTCACTTTACATGAAATTGATTCCATACACGATGTCATAAACTTTGGAATAATGAAATAAAGACTTTGAAGCATCGGACATTGACTCGATGAAAGGTCTTTGAATAGAAAAAGACTGATATTTGAACGATAAAAATACTTTTTGAGATTGTTAGCAGAAATTTGCAGCACTTTTTTACTTAATTGCAGAAAATAAGCACAAATCAAAACCTTTTTCAGGTAGATTTTTTGTAACTTTGTAACTTCCTACAAACCTTGGTCATGATTTTATTAACATGATTCTCTAGGCAAGAGGCTTCACAACATAGACAATTTTGACTGAAAATCATTTACGCGCAGGTTCAGCGCACTCACCATCTGGAATATATACTCTGTCCCAAACAATTAATCAATCGCGCACCCTTCTAATACAGTATCACATTCTGTCACTTGTCACTTGAATTATCACAGCTGAATGTTTGAAATATATCACAGGCTAGGCGAACAATTTCTCACAGCATGTTACATATTCTAACAGCTACTTGTCAATTGATGAATGGTTCGATTGTCTACAAATTTGTCCTGTTGACTTAACAAGATTTTCTCCAACAAAAACATACTTCAGTTTTATTCTCGTAGAGTAATTTTCGTCCTCTATTGACCCCCGCGTCTTAGAAAATATAAAGCCTACATTTAAACTTCTTTATTTATAAAAATACACTCGACACACCTGATTTATATAGATTAAGTCACAAAACTGTAGTTGAAATACTTATTTCCACGCGAACGCCCAATATGGAATCATTATGATATCGGTTTGTATTATAACTGATCCGTTTTTCACTTTCCCTACTGAGCGAATATCACTAAGCGTATTTCAAATCATTTCCCACATTCTGATTTTCAACGAAAAATATAGATTAACCAGCACTTGACTGAAATTGAAGACAACATATGCCGCCGCCTATATGGGACGAGCTGGTGTAAGTCATTTATTGATAATTCAATTTTACTGGAATCGGGATAAAAACATCGAACATACCTCTAGATTTACATACTGGTGTAGTATACGATTCCTGCCGATTCCTGATACTCCAGAAACAGAGCGAGCAGTATACATAGGGCTTACAGAACACTGTGAGAGGTGAACTGAACACCTGCGTCTAGAGTGTGTATGTGTTCACGATTGTTGCTGCGTGTAGACTAGACTCGTTTTAGTAGTAAGGCCTATTTACCTAAACTTATGCCTGATGATAAAGAATCCAAACAAATGATCCAAAATGTACCGAACTAAACCAACAACGCTTTACAAATACGCGGTACTACGATCTGCGAAAATACTGCAGGATATGTAACAGTTGCCTAATTCCGTAACAGTTGACCTAGTCTCATAGCGAGACCAAGCCTACACTTCTAATACTGTGTGTGGTTAAATCGGGGTATTTTAAAAACCTCGCCCTCTTACGATAGTTACGATAATGGAATGCTTTATGATAGGCACCATTAAAAAACATCCTGGAGCAATTTTTAAAATGCATACTCGATAGAAATAACTCAGTGTTAGTGTTACTCAATCTTATCTGTGTCATTCAAATAGTTTTATCTCAGTTCACATAATAACATTCTCTAGTAGGGGTTTTTTCCATACGTTGCTGCCCAGTGGAACAAGGTAAAGATATGAGCTTGGATAATCCCTCAAATACCCAGGGCCCATTTTCACAAAAGCCAAATTCGGTATTAGGCCTAATTCATTCCGATCAGTAGATTATGAATTTAGAGTATAAAACAGGTCCGCTGAAACATATGAGAAAATGTGTTGGGGATCTGAAAATGATGAGCCTTTGAAACATCGCTCATAATTTCATAGATTGTGGGTGCATGATTTCCTGGAATTCTAGCCTAATTATTTATTAGTTAATGGTAAGAAGACATAGATTTAGGCCTACATGTTTTTTGTCATAGGCTATAACCTCCTCTCATCATCACTTCAACTCTTTTTAGGCGACACGGCTTAAAATAAAGACGATTTTAATCAATGCGGTTGCTGACATTACCGAAGCTCTACCACAGATATAATACTGACTAGACAAGAGAGAACAATGAATAAAGTAAATTTGATTGATCGTCAAAGTTGTTTCCCCTCTTGTCTCTGGTTGACGTTTCCTACTTTCAAACTTTGACTGAACACAAAAAACTGCCAACTAGGAATATTTCAAAACGTTTTCAGTGCGTTCAAAATTATTACAGAATATAAAACTTACCTTTAATTCATCTGTGATGCGTTGGTTATTCAATTATTAAGTATTTCATCGCTTTTTATTCGTAAATATAAACTATCGTTGTTCGAAAACTCCACGATCTCACACCGCGGTATCCCATCGGATTGCACCATATGACGTCATTATTGGTTCTTGGATTCAATTTTCAACATCTGACAGGTATCCCCATACGTTTTACCGTATGACGTCATTTATTGGCTCGAGGTTCGATTCCTGAATTAAACAGACATTTATCATTACATAAAGTTTAAGTAAAGGGATAGGTACGGAAGCCCCTAGGTGACATAAGAGATAATTTTTTTTCATAATTTCGACTTATTAAGTCGAATTTCGACATAATAAGTCGAATTTCGACTTAATAAGTCGAATTTCGAGATAATAAGTCGAATTTCGTGTTAATTAAGTCGAATTTCGACTTAATAAGTCGAAATTCGACATGAAAATAAAACTCGATATTCGACTTAATTAACACGAAATTCGACTTATTATGTCGAAATTCGACTTAATAAGTCGAAATTATGAAAAAAGTTATCTCATATGTCACCTAGGGGCTTCCGTAGTCACGACTTATGTCCAAAAGATGGTTTTTAATCTTAACAATTAAAACAATCATTTATATTAGATCTGGTTATATGCTATGGGCACTACCTTCCTCAATAGTCGTGAAACCGATGATACATTTGTCCGTTGAACAAAATGCATGAGATAATGTTATTCATTGTCGATTTCCTCCCCATTTGATTAATTGACGATACGCTATTATGATATGGGATCTTGAGAATGGTTGCACGAAGAGCTCACCGACAGACGGGTTCAACTTCTCACGAACTGGATGGGCGATCCGGGTTCGACCTCAGGCCTGAGTAGGACTTTTAATTCGTAGAGATCCACTTACTCGCAGCATCGAAATAAAAACTGAACAAATAGTTTTTCTAAATATTTATTATTATTTGAACATTTATTATAACTATGTCCAAACTAACAAGTTTACATGTTGATAATTGAAGTATAGGAGTCGATAACGCCTAATCGATTAAAATACAACTCTTTCTTTCTCTAAGAAAAACGGCTTTAATAATTCTACAAGCAAGATCTATGCTTTTAATGAAACCCATTGATTCGAAGGATGAATTTGCCAATAACTATATGTAGTAGTTTCCAAAACTATACACCAATGAAGTCATTGACACTTCTTTTATTTAGAAAAATATTCTTTTCGCATTTTAAAAATAGTTCTTGTCATCATCGATAGTTTAAATGGTTAGTGATACATTTATTACCTGAGAATTGATGACTGAAATACGCGTCAGTTAAAACCACGAAGATAATGTACAGTAAAATATTAGAAGAGGTTTCAAAGAGATTTCTCCGCGATGAAGTCATTTCACTGACGTCAGGATGATGAAATTTAAATCAACTGTTGATACAATGATGGTTTTGATTGAAAGTTGTTCATCTTATATCCGAGTAAAACTGTTCTGTGAAAATAACCAGGACCCAGTTCCACAGTTGTGAGTTAGAGTTAACTCTGAGTTAAAGTTAGTTCATTTTCAATGTTTTAACCCAGGGTCAAATCTTAACTCAGAACTGTGGAACTGGACCCAGGATAGCATTATATATATATATCATTATACATGTATGAAATCTGAATCGTACTATAATATAGCGATTGATGAAAATTATACAAGATGACTATGTCCAATGTCCTTACAGAGAAATAAATCTCTCATTGCTGCTTGATCAAATTTATGATAACGAATAACTGTAATACATAATATGATTAGGTAGACAAGAACAAGTAAGACAAATCATTTTTTGCTTTCTCGTATCAAAATTTCTCCGTAATAGGACAAACTTCTGTGGTAAGATCGAGCAGATCTTTAACCATACCGACTGAAATTTTGGCCAACGCTTCTCTCAGACCGACTTACAGGCTGGAAGCATTTTCGCCCTAATAAATAACACAATTGAAATAAGACAAAGTTCATGATTTAAAATTGAATATTGACAAGTAAGTTAAATTTACATACAACATAAAATTATGTTTTCAGAAAATAATATATTTCCCTTATATATACAACTATAGAGGCAAGATAATATACAACTATATATAATCCGTTATCCATATCAATTCGTTACGCACGTTTATAAAAAAGACCATATACATCGGATCCTTATTTCACATGCTTGAAACCTATCTCTCCCCGCGCGTCCATTAAAACATTGACCTATGTCGTCCACGTGTCCATGGTTAATGCTAAGAGTTAATCATATATAAATACGCCCTCAAATGAAGCTTGAATTGATCATAATTCTAAAATGCTACATTGGAAAAGTACAGCAGCTCTGAATAGAATAGGCTTTTTTTCTATCTGATTAGTTATTCATTGTCTTCTTCAGCTTTATCCTTTTTATTTTTCTCCGCAAGTTCCTTCCATTTCTTCAGATTGGCCCTATAAAACCAAACGGGAATGATACACATGAGGTACGAACTCAGAATTAGCTCTTTTCTCGATGCTGATCCGTATTACTTACGTAGCGCCATCAACCATTGGTTGTGTACCGGGTAAAACTGCCGCCAGAAGCTCATAACATGGCAAACATATCCCCACTATGAATCCGACCTGGAACAAAGTAATACATGATACAAAATACATGATAACACATGGAATACACCGTTATTGAATTATGCAATAGAACTTCATTACAATGAAATACATTGGACCAGTATGAGTATAATGATATGCTCCTTTTATGAGAACTTGTTAAAAGTACCTGTGATTCGGGTAATTCGTGTGCGTAAGTACGATCCATCATACGTATTGGCTGTTGTCCTGCCTTCTTTTCCTCGTCACCCTGTAATCGAATCAGTTCAAATGTACAATTATCGTTAACGACTCGTATATCATTATCATTTCGTCGGTACGATCAGAAGCGAAGACTGTAATCATGAATCACAATCAGACGAGTGACTATCGTTAAACTTCTTATATGTTAATACTAATCGCTCACGTGACGAAAACAGTGTTCCAATTTAAAATCACACCCACGATGTTGAATCGCGGTTACTAAATAGATACAACTTAACTTAAAAAAACAGATCGAAAAACCATGCAAAGGGTGAATATATTTACAGAAAAACAAAAATGTGCATAGTGCAAATAAATTAATAGATGACGGATACTTTTTGGAAAGAATAGTTGTGTAAAACACCAGAATATAATGGAATGGAGGGCAATCAAATAGGCTTTAAACAACAGTGGGTGAATACAACAACATGAAAGAAAGTTTTGGCAATGATACTAAAATTGAAGGAACACTAACTAATTTCACCTAAATCAGAGAAAATTGGAGTGTCCTCTACAAACGAATAGAAAACTAATGAAATAATAAAAAAGTTGTAATTGATAAGTATTAAAAATCTGCAAACATGTCTGTCAGTAGGTCAGCAAATAGTCCACATGTTATTTTGCTATGGCAATACGGTTTACCTGTTGCCAAAATTCTTCCATAATTATGTGTACAACATCTTTCTGCATTTTCCAGGGTTTATACATAGAACAAAGATCGGCAGCGGTCATGCATAGTTCCATGAGTAGATGTCTAGAAAACAACAATGATAGTCCAGAGATGCATGCGACATTACGCCATCCTATACAACCCACCGGTGATAGAGAGGGAGTTTAGAGTTTTTGATTGTTACTGAAGCTGTAGACAAACGGAATTAGGAGACAACGACACAATTCAAGATAGACATTTTACATAGATTTAGATTTAGATGATGACGTAGGATCGAATTTTCTGTAACCGATGTAAAAAGCTTCCTCGAACGACATCATTGAGACGATTAATTTATCAAAGCAACATAGACACAAAACACCTTTTTGATTAGTAATATCGTACAACGTATATATCTGTAAATTCTATCTACCGAGAATTCGACGAATTGAAATGTACTTTTTCAGACTTTCTCTTATTTCACGGTTAAATGATTTACAATGATATATACAAGACATAGTGGTCAGGAGAGAGGTACAGAAAGGTTTCCAGTTAGCGATGCATGCGGTGGTATAGCAGAAGGGATTAATCGTAATAAGCAAACTATGCATAAAAAGCGGCAACACCTTCGACGAGATGAGTTATACCTGTGCATAGAACTCCTCAAAGATTACTTTAACTGTCTCAACCTGAACATCCCAGGGTTTCACGCTGGCGCATAGATCACACGCGGTCATCGCAATGGCTTCCAGTAGTTTTCTGAGCATAAAGCATCGCAGGGTCATGTATATAGGGAGGAAAGGTTTTCAGGGGGTCAAATAATCCTCGATAATCGATTATGAACACAGAAATATAGCTAAAGACTTTGTGGTATGTTGCCAAAAACAGAATAAGTATAGTATAATGCGAACGATTAGAAAATCTGTCCTGAAAATTTGAACATTTTTGTACAGTAGTTATGTTAACAAATTAATGATGCAATTATTTAGATGTTAAATTATCAAACTGGTTATCTTAATAATTTACGTATCGGTATTTCACTATTAGAAACGAAAGGCAGTTATTTGACGGTTAAATATAGGAATGACAACTTCACTTTTAAGAAAAGACCCATGCATTCTTCAGTTGTGTTATTTCATCTAATTAGCAAAAGGTAATTTTCTATTGAAGGGCACCGACTGTGTCTAAGAGGATATCACATGCATTTTATAAGAAATTATCTTTTTAACATATACTAGACAATCATTTAGAATTTTATTTTTCAAAATGATTTAACTTCCTTGTAATACATGTATTCTTATCGTATTTTATATAATTCAATAAATTCACAGACAATCAGGGATTTTTTTTCTTAAGTTTACCTGTGCTCTACCTCTTCCCATGAGAAATCAGTTTTATCAATCATTTCTCGTAATTTAGCGCGGTTGCTGAAAAACAGTGCCAAATCCGTAGCCAGAATGCAGTGCTTGATATCGGACAGCACCTGAACAGACAATCAGAACAATATTATAGAATTATCAATTCTTTTCTGTCTGTTCATCAGTCAGAGGAATCAATGAATTATTTTACCTGTTTATATTCGTCTGATGTGAGATGTTTGAATATGTTGTGTCCGTCGTGCTGAAAACGTGAAAGAAAACTTACATCAATGAGAAAACAAAACTATATTCATAAATTTGAAAAGTAACTTAATGTCGAACGTTCAAAAATCGGCTGAATTTGATTGGTAATAAGAAAAGCGATACTAACTTAAAAATTTCGAGAAATAAAGATTAATGTGCTTTGCGTAAAAACGAAATGATATTCATAAAAGTATTTGACTATTACAGCGTCAGGCGGCGCACTTAAAAAAAAATGGAAAATGGCGATGAAATTTGTTTGTGGGAAAAATCAAATCTTTGAAATTAACATCGCAATTTTCATAAACAGAATTAGAATATACAACTGGAAATGAAAAGCAATTGGTAATAATCCCATAACGACAAGACTTCATCTTCATTTTAGTGTCAAAGCAATTCTTGTCAACGATTCCGTCATCGGAATCAGGATTTATTTTATCCACCCACGCAGACGTGATTTGCGTGATCTCAACCTATATGGTTATCGAGAGGCAGGTGTCGAAATTCAGTACGCCCGATGAGGGCTCAAATACACATTTACTTAAGAACTTTATACACTTTTGGTTGAATTATTGTGGGATTTCATTCGAAATTCTAACGTATTTCAGAGAGAAGATGGAGGTGTTTGAAAATGAAAAAAAAATCATAAAATAAACGTGCGGTGTCGTAAATGAAACTGAATATATTTCCCACATAATAATAAACTGGGAAGTGATCGTAACATTACAAAAATCTATCTTACTTGTAATATGTTAACAGTATAGTTAAAATGGTGATTCTCCATGGGAGAGGAGGAATATATAGCGGCTAGGGGAGACGCACTTTTCACTATAAATGCATTACTTCTCCCACGATGGTCGACATCATGACATAGGCATGCAATAAAGAACGCTATTTGCTGAAATAAGTTAGAATGACAAAGTGGTACAAGAGTGATATTACATACTATATTGTTGTTAGTGGAGTAGGGGGGTAGAAGGGCGTGGTGGTCTGTATCGGTGGATCTCAGGGGTGATGGTGCGCCGCCAGACATATTCCCAGCAAAAAGACATCAAAAATAGATATTTTGATATCCGTATACCAGCTAGTTATTCGTGGGTTGTTGACTGACTACCTGTAGAATAGTGACAGTTTGGTTGAAATGATGATGTTCCATGGTCGAAGTAGAATAAATTGCGGCGAGAGGAGAGGCACTTTTCACCATGAACGCATTTGTCTTTCCTCTATGGTCAAGGTCATGGCAAAGACATGCAACAAATAATGCTAGGCACTGCAAGATAATTAGATTAACCATCAAACAACGTTAACGTCCACCAACTTTGAATAAAAGAACTATTTCTTTACGCAATGCTCTCGATCATCGAGAAACCTATCTGAAAAAAAACATCATCGAAAAAGAATCAATTTCCTTTTGACCTTTGCGACCGATAAAAACGCGATCATTTTCACGATGGAAATTTCCTGTACGTACAGACTTCTTTTCACTGACATGTTTACCCTTAATGACGTCACGGAGCAGCTACCCATTCAGTGGACTCGTGTATAATGTAGAACTAAGAATGAATTTCTATGAAATGAAGTCGTTCGTATGAAATACTCGATAGTTCGTGGTTCTCGTGTTTTCCATATCGGTTTTCGATAGCGAATACGATACGAACGCAGTGTTTGACCGTTAATTCGTGACAATTCCGAGAACCTTCGGATATTTACGTTAAAAATGAACGAAGTAACGCGCACGTACCTCTAATGGAGTAAATAAATTTGTCGTTGTTTTGATAACGGTATACATGGCATGCGCCACCGAGAAAGCATGCGCCCAATTATGATAGGGTACATTCCGATAGTTCTTCCGTACTGTAAGTGTGAACTTCATCAAACATTCCTTGTCGAATCTACGAGAAAGATTTAGAGTAATCAATGAAACTGGTATCCGTGAAAACGTCAGTTTTAGTTCCAACGTGAAAATTTCTTATTCCATGCAAAATTCCACGTAACTGCAAAATAATATCATCAAGTAAAACAAGATTATATTTTCTTTCCGAACGAATTCAGTTGACTTAAGATGGGAATATTTCTTATCGAAATATCGATAGCACTGAAAATCATAACCCTTAATTTATCTTTCATGCTTTTTATACGAACAGATTAATGGTGCGTAAAACGTATTAAGACTCAGTGAAAACACAGGAAAACTCGACACGATCTGAGACTAATATTTAACATCGAACTATTTCGAATAAACAATCGTTCACTACAAGAATGTGTCTGAAAATGCGCATATGTATATAATTTTTTGTTGTATTTCAGTTTGAAAAAAATCACAGCAAAAAAACAAGAAATCAAAACCGATACCATATGATGATATACGTATATATAAATGTGTCAAAGAATATATCATGAACTCTACGGAAGGATCGAGGTTAGGTTGAAATTCAACGAGTCGATAAAGTTGAAATCTACTATAAATGTTAGGTGTGGACTGCATTTATCTCATCAAACCATTGAGATATAGGATTATGCTCTGGATTTCTCGAAGGACGAATTGAAAATCTTCATCTTCGTCATAGAATGATAGAAAGAAAATCAGAATTAGAAATACCTCCACCGAAATTAATTGTGAAATAAATGTTAGACGATTGGTAAAATTTCTGAACAATTGGATGACATACTGAGATGTATATACATACAATCCCCTAGATTTGTACGAACTACACGCATCGCTCTTCCTATTTTATCAAATAGAATAATTCGATTCAGGTTTCTCCAAATCACTAAAATCTATATCTACAAGCAACAGATAAAAAAAACGCCGGGAAAATATTTGAAAGAAAAAAACCTCAGCCACCGTGTTATGAGAAATACTGTTAGCAGTCGACACAGAACTAAAGTAACCTCACCTCTTGTCAATAGGGAGCGATTCAAATTGCTCCGCTCTTCGTTTTGAAGCACTTAGAATGAAATAAAAACGGTCATGAGAATCGATGTAAATCCCGAATAAAGAAATGCTCGAGAGCCCGAAATAAATCACATAGAAAAATATTCAACAAAACATTAGGCAGAAGAGAACGTTCATAAAATGTGTATCTTTTTTAGATATGATATGATATCCTACAATGAAATGAGAAAGAAGCAGTCCACACCTCTGGCTTTCTAGAAATAAATTTCGGATAATCATTATAAAAAGGTTAAGATGATATAGAAAGTCCGGTGTATATAAGGCTATATACCTTGTATCTGTATCTTTTAAACTAATGCTAAAAGAGAGAAAATGTCCAATCGTGTTAATTGGTTTTCTGTGTTATTCCACTGAAATCCATCGGAAACATGATCGTGACAGTAATTATTAGCTATATCATCTTCTACAGTTGCTTACGTAGGTTATTTCAGGAAATTATTTATTTCAATGGAGCAGCTTTTTACTCGGGTTACTATCGTAAATCACTAGTAATACGATAGGCTTTGTTGTCGTAACGGGAATTAACTAATGACAAATTTATTTTTACCTTTGTAACTTGAACAAATCTTCAAACATATGAATAACGACAAGCGGCTTATCGTCACCGTCTATGGACCACGGCGAAAATTCATATCTGCAAACATGAAATACGAGTACAGTTGAAGTTGAATACGCAATATTCATTATATTAAGACATTAGTGTATTTTGAATATCTTACTCTTGTAGATGTACTATCGATGACGGCAAATCTCTTGTTTTTAATTTTTCCAACTCGTCCTCCGAACACTGGCTGTGATACGACAGAACCTCCAACGCTACTTTATATTTCTGTTCCGATCGCCGAATCTTTTCGTACAGCTATGAAATACAAAATCGAACACTCGTCGTACCGAACGCCCAACTCGCTATACGAGGGTTTTTATCAGATTTATTCGGTTACCTTGGCATGATGCAGCGCTAGTCCACAATAAATGGCAAACGTTTCGAACGAATCTTCATCAGCGATCGTAAATTTACCGTTTAGTTTATTCACCATTTGAACGACGCCAATTATACTGTAACGATAGATCAACATCCATACAGTAGCAGTTTAATCGTGAGTAACAGGGGCCAGTTGCATAGTCGTGACTTAAGTCCAAAAGTGGTCACAAATCTTTAGACTGGTCTTAAGTTGTTAGATTGGCTATAGAACTAATTTGGTCTTAGACTGGTCTTAAGTCTAAGCCATGACTGCGCAACCGGCCCCTGAAGTCGATTTTCAATTTTCAATCAGAAGAATTAGAAATATTTTTACCTTCCACGTATGTATATAGGCATACAAAGTATCGTATTTGTTGTGTAACCAGTCTGAAGATCGACATCTCTGAAATGACCAGATATCATTGTCACCATATTCCAGGGACAAGCAAAGATACACGCTCACATACGGTAGATAATCTTCAATTAAACCCCGATTACCGGTTAAATCTTCCATTAGTCCCCTCGTCTTACCGGTTAAATCTTTCGTCTTGATAAGCATCGGGAATATTCAACGTTTGTCCAGTCGAAGCTACGTGACCGGCGATACCTTTATCAATCGGAAATCTGAATTAGATATTGGCAATCAATTAGTTAAACTATATCATCATCCTTTATTAGAATTGATAACTGTATATTATCTTTAAAGGAATTTTTGATTTAATCATTTCAAATGCAAACACCAATGAATTTCCTCTTAAAGAGAAATTGATGAAATATAATGCATTATTGCTATCGAGGATATTGGAGTTGAAGATGATCTTTGTCGTAATGAGCTTCGGTAATAATTGTCACTCGTCGCCGCTAAGCAGACTTCAGGCAACTCTTCATTATACATGGGCGATCTATGAAATTTGTTTGATATCTCTTATCAAATATTGATGCGGCGGTAATAATTTCCGTGAATCGACTGTAGTGTGCAATCGGTGCAATTAACGCGCACTGAATGCGAATCGGAGAGTTTTCCAGGAGGCATGGATGACGATGATTTCTGTACAAACATAGTTATAGAAATGACAGCGAAATTACGAAAGTAACATAAACCAGTGCATACAGAGTACGAAGAGAGATAGCTTTAGGTAAAGGGATCCACCGTTCCAGAGTAAATGGAGTTGAATAATATATGGTTTCGAATTGGTTTCAGGATCCGAGAATGAAATTTCTATCGAATTTAGTTATTAGTTTCATTCTACGGATTTGCGAGGTTGATTTGACAGGGATAGATTATTCATTATATATCGAAAGAATTAGCGAACACAAACACACGTAAAGAGAATCAAAATAGATTACAAAATTAAATCCAGCAATAACTGTACACTTGATCAAAAATACATGTATTTTTGACTAGATAGATAAAGAGGGATAGAGCTTTCACATTGACGCTAATGAGAGATAATGCAAACAGAACAAGTGTTCAGTATAGTCTGCAACCTGTCAAAACGTGGGAAGGAGTCTGCGAAAGAATTTTAAGTAATCAAATATTAATGAACGTATAATATTCATGAAAGCCAAATATACGAACACAACAGTGCTTAACACGAGCAGTCATTGTGATTTTGATACCGTTATAACTGAGTACACCAGCACAATATAAACTTCTAACGGACCATGAATACAGTGGCAAGTGGCTTGGTTTTGGGCATGAGGCCAAAACAGATTAGAAAAGCGATCGTGAAACAGCCCCTAAAAAGCTTAGTGCAAGCAATGCGATTTAGCGTGCTATAATACGTGCAAGTCACCATAAACCATGAGTTAAATTTTCAGCAGTCAATTAAATACATCAGCAATTCACGTGTGATTGAAGCTGTTCTATTGAATACAAGCCAAATTGATTACGTGCAAACTTTCAAACCTGATTTCTTTGCCACAGTCTGGTATGAAATCAGTATCATCTATACTACCAGTATCAAAGATCCTGGCGTATAATTCCATGGTATTTATGTCAACCAGAAACAAGGATGCCCGGTCAGCATGTACTAATGTTTTAGCGTAATTCTGTGAAAAAGAGAACACACCACAATCCACATTTAAAATGTCATGCAACATGCAACGTACACCGCAAAACCGTTGTGATGATCGGCCGTTTTGCCGATCAATTTCTGGGATTTTCATCCCCACAAATTTCAAATACGTATTGGAAAAGGTTTCGTGATTTTTTGCTGATGGACAAAACCAAGTTTCATTGAAAAATGAATTATTGGCCCAAAGTTGGAAATGAAGAAAAAGCATGCTGAATTTCTCGGCGTTTCGATGACTCTTTTGACGAACGCTTTTTAATTAGCGACTCAGCAAATCGACATCTTATGCATAAGACATGGGCAATAATCGATAGGATTTTGAAAACAAATCCATCGAGGCCCTAATCAGTCGCCAAGGCAACATGGTTCACGTTGGGCATCATCATCAATATTGGTCAACGCAGCAGTCAATAAACGAGTTCTTTTCTCAATTCAGTGATTAATATGCCGCGGTCATATTGAGACCTGAGCAATATCTCCATTAGGCTTTCCATAAATCTCAATTCAACCTGTCTGATGAGACACTCATTAAATATATATATGATTCTACTGCCGATACCCCAGCCCCGCGACGACAATGACCTTGACACCCCCAACGAACGTAATAAGTAGATTGTAATCAAGTAGACGCAACTAATTTGTTTCTTCGTGCAAAACAATTCACCAAAAAAGCATTTTGTAAACAGCAAGCAAGGGTGCATGCAGCTTGCTCCGTCACACAATGCCGCCTTAAACGCAGTGAAAACCTGGAATTCACACGTAGAGACAGTTGGGTTGAAACACTGAACGGATCATCGTTAGAATTCCTCGATATTAGCGAGACGAAAAATGAATCGAAATTTTAGATTCTAACCCTCAAAAGAACAGCAGAGGCGTGATCACTTCTACTTTTCTACTTCCTAGCGGTAATTCTCTTGTAGTGTGTGATTTCAACAGAAAAGTCTCTACGCTAAGGTAACATTGAACGAGAATTTCTACCTTATCTCTTTGTGTTGGCTATCAGCAGGCTGAGCACCCAACCCGTTACCAACATCAAATATTCTCGCATATAACTCCCTAGATACGTTGTCTAGTAGGAATAAAGATGCTCTATCTGCGTTCACCAACTTTTGAGCATAGTTCTGTAGCATTGGGCAGAAATCAATCATAAATTTACAATGATATTTAATGGCAACCCTTATAAATTTTTGAAAACATAATATATATAATATATAATATATGATCTGAATTGGCTTCGTACTATTTTGAAGTCAAACTTATTATCGTATTTTTCAATTACATCTTTTCCGAATTTTCAATTCAATTTTCTTCTGACGAAATATATGCGACTTACCATAATCTTCATGATCACCGTGTCCATGCTGACAATATCTTGAAAGATCGACCTAGAATTAAATGAAAAATTAGAAAGACGCGGCAAAACCTATCGCGCATAATGATAACAGTAATTACTCTTCGTAAAGCAAGGAATAATGACATGATGTTATTAGTCACGAATGTCGTTACAAAGACAAGCTGCATGCACATAGAACTTATTTTTGCTTAGAAATATATCGATAAGACCGAAGCGTTATTTCTTACTTTGTCACCGCTAATAGGAAATCATTGAGTTTCCGTTGTTTCGTCATGCTGTGATACATCTACAAAAAATAAACATTGACAAACGTACATTACATTCGTAATGTTCATCGCAATAACGCATTGACAGAAATATCATAGTTGCATCGGTGATAGAACTACTTTATTAACGATTTTCATTTTGATATCAATTTCTTTCAAGACGCGTAAAAAAATGAATACTGAAAAGGCACTGAATTTTACAAATTGACAAATTAGACAATATGTCATGATTTCAACAGTATTTTTTGATTTGAGAAATATAGCATCAATCAATAAGGAAGCTACAATCGAGGGCCAGATACCAGTAAAAGATTATCTTTATTACACGAATTTATATATAATTCATAAAAATTTGAATTAGAATTCCTGAAAAGAAATTATGACGGAAATTTCTCTGACTTTACCAAAGCATTACCAACGGCATTACATACAATGAATGTAGCAGACATGCGATAATTTATCTAGGCTACTAAATTCAACGTTACAAGAAAGAGTTGTTAATAAAACAATAGTGCACCGAGAAAAGTCATTGATTGAAAAGATTAGATGTTTTCTTTTTTTTGTTAGAGTTTACTATAATAGTTAGACATCAGCGTTTACTTAGTTCCAAAGTTTTCATCGTTAATTGGGTGAAATATGAATGTAAGCGATGGGAGGTTATGTGCACTTCATGGACTGTGTGAAAATCATATATCTAAGCATTATATCACTAAGGACGAACCTCATTGTCCATATAATTCTGAAAGTGCCAGCAGCAGGAAAGGCAAAATAACAGGGAACTTATTAAAAATCCCAACTTATATCCCAAGTAAAATGAGCAAAAATGTAGAAATCAACTTCGATAACCCATTATGAAAAATTGATAGTCAATGAGAGTTGGTTTATGTGGCTCTTATCCCGAGATGACAAGATCTTTTACTCTATAATAAACCCCTCGTACTAAACTATAACTACTGTAACAATGTGCAGTGTAGTAATCATTACTAAGATATGTTCTCCGTTGATTTCCATCGGAGAAAAATAAGAAGTCACAATATCGTACACAGAAATAGATTGCCCGATTCGGAATTCTAAGGTGGCAATAGAAGAAGAAGTTGTACACATTGCTAACACAAGATACGAAAGAAGCATGCAATAGTATACCTCCGCTAAATGAACCGTTATACTCCCCCATATCAGAAGGCTGCTGCATATCTGGTCAGTAAGAAACATAAATATACAAGCAAGCAATTAGTGTCCAAACACTTGAGAGTATGATGTATGATGCAGAAAAAAAAGAAGCTGTCTCGGGACCATGTCAACCGATTTCAATCACTTAGATTTAAAAAAAAATCATCCATTTTGGGAAAATTTGGTATGCAGGAAATAATAAATTGAGAGACCATAAAACCGAGCGAATTCAAAATTGCCCCAACACACAAAAATCTGATTCCAAAATGCCACGTCAACATAGAACATAAAAAGGATATTACTCCCAGCAGAAAAAAGCGCATAATGTCAACATTGAATTGCGGTTCAGCACAATTTCGACGCGTTCAATGCGAGCAGGTTTGCTTAGAGACAGGTTTCTAGATTTCTCCTCACAACGACATGTTGAATTATACGGGTTGAATTGAGTTCTGCATACAAAATACCGTTGAATTTTTTGAAACTTATTCCACCAGAAATTCAATTGTTGAATTGAAATTGATTGTTTATATCCAGATCATCCAGGAGACAGCTTCATTTTTGCATTCTAGTGAGGATCGAAATTGTGCACTGAATTAATGTATTCAGAGTAAGAGGGAATCCACGCCTGGTTGACTAGGGATTAAGCACCGGTCTCCACCAATCCCTGACTGACCATAGATTTTTTTACCTCGGCACACGACACTGCTACATTTCCCCAAACAAGATAACTGCTGGTAATCTAGAAACAAATAAGTTTTATCAATGCTATCTAATGTATATTACTGACAGTCAAAACCACGGACAATATTGTTCAACCTCGCTCAATTAATCTGTAATGATATTATTACCTTTCACACTGCATTCGCTTTAAAAAAAAGTGTTTATTGGAATATATTCCTGTTGAATAACTATGAACTAACCAACAGTTTTATTTTTCCATCCGTGGCATTAACTATGAACTCGAGAATGACAGGTGAACGAATGCAGGGTAAAATGTAGAATTAATTCGTTGTTAATGGTAAAAATAATAAATTTGATAAAAAATAGACATATTACAAACAGCATTATATTTCATTGCAAGCCCAAAGTTGTAATAGTTTGTGATAGGCTGATAGCCTGGCAAAAATGAGAGACAGCCATTTTTTACTTGATCGAAGGAAATTCATCCACGAAACCATTAAAATGATACCATTAGAGACCGCGAGTTTATTTTATCCGAAGTTATCAATCATTTTCACCGCAAGCCAATCAGACCTATTTTGTAATATAGGATATAAAGGGATCCCGGACACCGGCTGAGAGTGTGATGTGTGGGGTGATTGAACGTTGCAGCATTGCAATTTTTACCTCTTCACATTTTAAAGCTAAATGACTCCATAATAAATGACTGGCTGCCACCTACAGATAAATTCATCAATTTCTAAAAGAAATTTTCTCCCAGAAAAATTTACGGTTGCAAATAAATGCACTCTTTAACGTCATCGGTTTATTAATTTTTCGTGTGAATAAAGAAAACATCACGAAATTTTAACCATAGGATCAGTTTTATCGGAGGTGGAATGATTCAGAACAAATATCTATAAATATATATACATGTCGAAAAATTATAGGGTCAGTGTGAAAGATGCTAAATAAATGTGAATCGCTCGAGAAGATGTTTCAAACAATTATGCGAATCGGTGGAATGTTTGTTTTCATCATGGTATTTATACCCGGGGTAAAATGAATGCGACCTTTTGTACGTGACGTTTTATATCATTGGTTATTTGTCTCGAATGATGAGTGGCGCGCGCCGGACGTGATTGCCATTAGGCAAACGATCAACCAATTACTGCAATTTACTGAATTTAATTCTACGCGAATTCCAAGCCATCAGGTTTATTTTTGAAAAAACGAAACCAACTCGTCTGTGTATAAGATGTGCATCGTGCCGACCAAAACGGCGATGAAAATGCTCAAGTTCACGTAATGATTAATAGTTATAATGTAAACATTCATTGTTTGTAGACCCGGCAATACACGAAAATAAATATGGCTATTAAAGACAACAGGCATTTTAGATTGCGGTATCCATTGCATTCATATAATACGGCTGTAGCCCGACTACACTGAAATTGCCTGTTTGTAGGAAATGGCTGAAGAAAATATTATATTTGATATCAAATATCAAGGACGTGAGGACCGACCTCCCTGCAAATAACAATCATTCGGATAAATCTCATAAAACGGTCCACAGCGACGAAGCGTTGGTAAATTCGTAAATTCGAATTTTTTTTGTTCGAGCTAAATCTGAATTTCCTACCTCTTCATCTTCTTCGGCAAATGCAGCGGTTCCGACGTTTCTGTACAGTTCTACCACACCTGATTTATAACGAATATAATTCAATATAGAACAAATACAATTCAATTTCGGGGTTTGACATATATTGCTGCATACAAGAAAAGATATAGAAAAGTTTTTAAATTTTTCAATATTTATCGATGTGAATTTCATGTTTTTAAAAGCTCACCAACGACTTGTCCATTAGACTGAGTAATTGGTTGCGCTAATACTGTTTGTGCATGGTCACCCCCGATACCAATCCCTTCTGGAAATCTTTCATCCTGAAATATCACACGAACTCATGCAGTCAAATAACTATAAATACCACGGATGATACTATATTTAAAATAAATGATAAATGGTCTGTGCTCATATTTCACTAATGATAAGTCAGTCACTCACTCCTAGTATTTCACTGGTGCGTATAGTCTCTTTAGTCGTAGCTACGTAAGCCGACAGAGTCGTTCCTTTTCCTAGTTTTCTCGAAGAAACGGCACCACTGAAATTAGGTTGGTTCTTCTGATTAGATATAGGATACGCAGTAACTAACTAATACTTGAGGTATTAATGATGTAGTGAATATAAATGATGATTCCGCGAACTCATTAATGAGTGGTTGTCATATTTGCATCTAAATGATCAAATCAAATAGGCAATTCGTTTTAACATTATGCTATCCTCTCGGTGTAAACTTACTCTTTCGAATTCGGATTAAAATGTGATATCGTCTGAAAAAGAATTGAGAAAAGAACTTAATTTCCGACTCGAAAAATATGACCGGAATAAACCGAAAACATCCGAGATGATGCATGCCTACCTGGCCACAGTCATCAACAAGATATAAATTGTATCCATCAGCATTAATAGCTGCAAAACAAAAATGATATTATCTGTGAAATGTTTGTACTACTTTTAAGGGTGAAAATGATAATGGCTTGCAACGTTATTATTTACCAGCCGCGACACAGCTAACCAGTTCATTGAGGACTTGAGCTTTATTTTGATGTTGATGAATATCCCTCGTCAATTCTTGAAGCATTTTTCGTTTGTCGGCGTGTACGCAGAACTAGTGAGAATATTATACAAAAATAACCAATTATCTGTGTAAAAACAGATCCACATTGACTTTGACTATGATCATCTTACCTTCCATTTTGATAAGCTAACCCTCCTTTCTTCTTGCGAATCGATTTCTGAAATATGGAATTTATTTTCAACTAA
This sequence comes from Tubulanus polymorphus, assembly GCF_964204645.1. Lineage (NCBI taxonomy): Eukaryota > Metazoa > Nemertea > Palaeonemertea > Tubulaniformes > Tubulanidae > Tubulanus > Tubulanus polymorphus. The sequence goes on from NC_134026.1 coordinate 1,873,044, forward strand.
GGTCGTAATGTTTACTTATTTCTTCATGAAAATGCACGATATCCCGATGTGGTTTTACAATAGAGATACATAAACGGCATTCGAACTGAATACTTACGAGATAATGTGTTTTCTAGGCCATTTTTCTGTTTAGCGTGTTTTTGATTGTGAGTCCGTCGTATTAGCCAACGTTCTAATTGTTCTATAGCTACATTTGATATGAGATATTTTTCTAAGAAGTCCGGATTTTCATTGAGATACGCTGTCACCAGTTCAGGACTCAGGTCTGTAAAAACAAATCGTGTTGTTGAGTATCTTTAAGGTGCTAAATCATTTTAAACTTTAAACTTCATAAAACATAGCGATTATATCACGTTTCAGTCTGAAAGCTCTTTATTCCGATTTTCATTTTCGATACGAAACATTGATTTGAGTGAATACACATTTGGAAGCAATATCTACAGATGAAATTACATCCCACATCCCATGTGTCAGGTTTCATTTCAATTCTCATAATGCAGCATCACCCATGAGATTTCAGATTTCGATTTAACGTATAATTAGCACATATACCTTATGATGTCATGAGTTTCGTCGGTAATTCAAAACTCATATACACGCATTGCCTTTACATTTCGCAATTAACTACTCTTGTTGCGTAAATCGTCTATGTTTGAGGTGAAATATTTCAATTTCATCTCGATAAAAAACAACAAGACCCAGTTCCACAGTTGTGAGTTAGAGTTAACTCTGAGTAAAAGTTAGTTCATTTTCAATGGGTTTACTCAGAGTCAAATCTTAACTCGGAACTGAGGAACTGGACCCAGAAATATATCTTAAATTCACTTCTCGAAACCAGTTTACTACGGCAGGAATATGATATCTGAAATACCTATTATCAATTTTTCAATCTTAATGGCCACAAACGATCTTTTGGAATTTTTCATGAAGATCGCTAATGAAGGATTAAGGGACCTCTAGAATTTTAGTCTGCGTGTGAAGAAATTCGTCTGTTGACAGATTGTCATATTAGCAGCAGTTACGTATCGATTCTAGTAGAATATAACAACTCTTGTGATCAATCACGATTTCACCTTCTTAAAAGGTTAAATTCACTACGCTTGTGGAATACATCAGTTTTAGCTTTGGCGAATTCTGTGAACAATTCGAATCTTGAATAAGTTTGTGCCCAAACTGCAGAACAAAACTAACCTTGAACGTGAACTTTAGAATTCCTGCGAGTAGAAAATCGCCCCAAGCAAAAACAAGCTTTTAAAAGACCATCACAATCGTAACCAGCCATATCGTATTATCTGAACCAGAACTCGCCGCTTCTCATTCTTATTAATGATAATTAATTGATATCCGTGAGACGCCAACTACGTTCGTACTATATATAGTTCATTTACAGTGCACGTATTTGCAACCACACTAGATCCATCCGGACACAATTCTGAATAATTTCACGTATATATGACATTCTAATACCATCTCGGCTGCTGCTGCTAGTTTCAAAGGTCTGATAATTGACGAAGTAATAGACGCAGCTTCCAGCTAAACAAGAATTCGAATGTACATACACACACCGACATACGCAAGTTTATACATACTAGATATATACACATACAACGGGCTCTAAATATATTCAGTAATTTCAGGTATCTTATCAGTCCACCAAGAGGCTAGAGAGTTCAAATACCAGCTTTAAATAAATGCCGACTAATAGCAAATAACTGATCATAAATCTGCGAAAGAAAAATAACTACCCGGTAGTTTTTTATTTTACTTGATCGTTTAATTAAAAGATGGTCGTTTTAGAGAATAATTTCTTAACGAACTGTGACTGTTGTCGTTAATTTGCTTTTACTTACCATTCAAACTGAGTTTCCTTTTAATACCCGAATCAAGTTTACAATTGTTAGAATTTACCGCGGCAACTTGTTCCTTAATTTCCGTCATTTGGATGGCGCTTCCAGAACTCATACACTGTCCCATTATATATCCGTCAGACACCGGAGCCCTCCCTCCTAATCCGATGCCAATAACCGAAATTCTATAATATATCCCGATGCGAATAGTCACGTATAATTCCTTCGTTGTAGCTGATTTATGATGTTTATCATTTACTTCCTTCTCATCGGTAGAATGATGATCATTAGAAATGTTTGTCTGTCATGATTATATTAATAAGAATATATACCGTTACACGCATATAGAATATAGATGTGTGGTCACGCCTGCTCTGCAAGAGGCACTCGCGTCAGTCGAACCAACACAACGGCGCTTCATTAACTGACTTATCCTTACCAACGTAAACTGTGTCCAGTAAATTACTTGTGCCAGTCCGTAATATTGTCATTATTAATATTGATATATGTCTAATATAAACGTAGTGTGAAAGATAACAATATTGTGACCAGCGCAGTGAATCTAGCTGATAACGCGCTTTGATAATAGTGTCCAGCTATTGACATTCCGGACGTATCAACTAATCACCAAGTCTCCAAACGAGATTTACAGATCACTCACATGATTATGTATAATACATCAAATTGAATCTCATTCCTCACGCTCAACTTAAGCTATATCCAGCAGCGTCCCTCGGTGAATAATCAGTTCCTTACTTCGTCAACAGAAAGATTTGGTAAAAATGTTACCCGTAAAATGCCATCGTTGCTGTGCTATTAATCCCACATCTATTAAATTGCGCAGAAAGTTGGATTTAAAGTATCGATTTAACTCTGGGGTTCTATAATCCGCATGGCATCACTCACCATGGTAATCCCCTCACATCATAAACACATTCGTGCATGTTTTATATTTTATTAGATTTCGACTAATACTCGTTATTTAACGCTTCACGCGTTTCGCGATTGTATCAATTTAAGAACTAAATGCAACAACAGATGGCAATAACAAACCTACTGAGAGATGAGAGAAAAGAGAGGCGATAGACGTAATGTAGATGGAACGTAATAAAAATTCGCCCAGTAATCATAGAGATCGGCTATTGCGTTAACAAGAACTCGGCGTAAAAAAAAATCTAATGTAATAGTAACCTTTTAGATTACAACACGTGTTCATTGCAATTATGGTGAATAATGCCCATCAATTTCGAGCTACTGAATAAATCCTACGCTTCAAAGTCGAACATACACATACCCAAAACGTGTAGAGATTTATTGAAGAAATGTGAGTTTAAGATTTTAGAAATGTTAGGTTTGAATTACCCAGTAGGTAGCCATGGACGAAACTGTTTTGTGGCCATTCTTAAATTTTTCTAAATATTTATTTTCCTGTTATACGTTTTATCATTTGAATAATGTATGGTATCGTTTATGATAAGTAATTCGAATACTTACTATTGTTATTATCATGGTCTATATCGTGTCTACCTCGTCGACAGTTCATGGCAGACAGAACTAACGCTAAAGCATTCTGCATCTGTTATTTTAACTATCCAAAGTATGTTTGAAGTATTTAAAACATGCGGGTGATAAATTCCAAATCTCGCTGCGCAAAAACTTCAGTTTTATTCGATTTAATCCATTATGAAACAACAAACAAATTTGACCGAAAAAAAAGTAGTCGAATGCAGGATTAGAAATAGTCGTATCCAGACGGTTTTTGGTATACACAGGTGTGTATTTCAGTGCTTTAGTTTTCTATAGCGTTGTAATTTCTATATAGAAATCGTTACTGCTCAGGTTATAAAGATCGTGTAGCGTGACCTGCCACAGTGACGCAAAACTTGCAGCGAATCAGTGTACCATAACCGGCTTATTCCATAAACAACTATTTGTGATTAAATCAACGCATAGGCTATCCGCAAATGATCTCCTTCATTATCATAACAATTCCTGTAAACGTCGCAAAGCATTTCACCCTTTGAAATACGTCAGAGAAGGCAGTTTATTTTTGGGTATTTATTTTTGAATGTGAAAAAGTTTTCGAACTATAAAGACCATAAAAAAAGAGAATCGTTATTATCTGATATTCGCGACCATTCAGTCACAGTGAATTAAATGTTAGTGTTTAAAAATGCCAGTCAAACACAATATCTAGAATATAAATGATTCGTTTTGCAAGAGCCCTGACCTGAATTACGCGCACCTTCGAAATGAGCGTTAAAAAAAATAAAGAAATCGTATCAATCGTTTGTATATGATAAAAAATGAAATTGAATGACAACTTTCTGGTTGATTAAATGGATTTATGCCAGCGGAGATATCGGGTTACTGATCACATGGCACATTTACACGTTCTGACGTTCATGCCCTATCTATTAAATGACCTATCCGGACTCGAGTGCAGCGGATCCCGAGAATTACAGCACCAGATGTGGAATTGTCCGAAATCTTCGATTATAAACGTTGCCATAACAATCGATCTCAAATGATATAACAAATTATCAGATATTCCCTTGACGGAAAATTCAAAACAAAAGCACATACCCCCCCCCCTCCCCCAATAAGCCGTAAAATTAGCACATATCCATCAGGAATACAATGGAGGGTGCGGTGATTCACTTTGGAAGCGAATCAATGACACTATAAATATGTAAATAGACAATTTCCTGAAGCGCTTCCAATTTATGATGAATATTTTAATCAACGATGAAAAAACCTAGAAAATTGATATGGCGCGGTAAACTGCAAATACGCGCCAAAATAGAAAAATTGAGTTATCGGTCTTTGAGTAAACTGAGAGTGCCAGTGTTGTGTGTGCGTGTGTAGATTCCGCTTTCCTTGTGTAATTATCGGAATGAAATCATATTTCAGTAAACCCTGAATACAATTCAATAAGAACCAGACTGAGACAGACATTTTCCACAGACAGACAGATGAACAGGTTTTTTTTCTAATTTGTTTGCGATATGACTAATTTCCCACGGTTTCAATAGTTCTCAAATAATAGGAAACAATATACGCTCGTTTTTCAGCTGGAAATGAAACTGATTAAGTGTGATTACTACGTCGAGTTATATTGAGTTGATATTTTTGTGTACTACGTCATCAATATAGGGGCTAGACTGGTTACCATCTAAATTCAAAATATTTTATCCAAATCATCTTATTCATTGTCGACATTATCAAGCGACATATATGTACGTTATTTTTCAAAGCATCAATAAACTTTCAAATTAGTTTTCTAGTTATGCGTCATTTCCGATCAACCGATATGATGTCGGCTTTGATCGATCTGATATATCCGGCTAAATGGACTCCTAATGAGGCGACGATACCTGTACAAAGAAAACACTACTGTCTGGTGTTATCTTCAATTACCACCTACGTCATCAACTCATTCCCGCTTATAACGCCCTCGTTTCCTCAGAACAACCATTCTCTCTATACATGCCTTCTTTAACCCGAGTTGATTTCCACGGATTGATGCCTAAAATCTACTGTTTCCTTGTTTTGCAGCAACCAACACATCCATTTCATCTCGAATATCACTATTTTCCTATTTTTTTACTACGTATTTAGTCCGGGTTCGCGAAGCCCATTGAGGTATACATCTACATTTGGCTTTTCTTCACAGATCCGGCCACATAAAACTGTACAATCATAATATATAATCGTGTATTGTTTGTAACATCTTGTACGGTAATAGATAGGCTACCTATCAAATTTGTTAATTTTCGATTATTCAAATCAAGTTTTAACTACAACGGTGGAGCAGGATCTGGATACCATACATTTGCAATTTTGTAGCTCGGGTGACGGTACATTCTAGTGTGCTGAAGGACGTTTCCAAGGTCAATGATGTAAAATCAAAGGTTTGAGAGAGAGGATGCGTCGTTCCACAAAATATAATGATTTATCGCGTTCTTACTCATTGACCGTAAATATAATGATTAATAAGACATCCCTTCGCGCTTCAATGGACATTAATTACTCAAAAGCCACGATTCCGTTGCTAGGAATAAAATTTTGATGATGAATGATCGCCTTGGAGATTCAGCGTTCCGACAATTGCAGCTATCAAATAGGGACACGTGAACCGTATCGGTTTTGGTGGAGAAAATCACGAATCTTTCCCCAAACCCGTTTGAAATACTTCCGTTCGAATGATTTATGGGAAATAGTGAAAATCTTACCATTTGAAGTCATTGGACGGTTTTGGTGACTTCCGTTCAAATGAGCGTATGGCTGGCCTGAAAGAGACACATCAATAAGCAGTCAATATCACCGTCTGGAAAGTGAGCGCTCTATTCAATAAAGCAATAATCAATAAGTGTTACCGCCATTATCCCATCCTGCAAAATCATTAAACAGATTTATTACCGAACGATAGAAAAAAACATATGTATTTCTCGCAATATTATCATGAAAAATAAACTCGTTGTTATCATCGTTAGTAAAATCAAAAACCTGGGATTCATGAATCGTTATTGCACTCATTTCACAAAATGAATATTAAATACAGGTCGCATTAAAGAAACCCATGTCAAACGAGATGAAAAACAGCACCGTGAGGTTGTGTGTATATGTCTTGTTATCAATTAATCAAATTGGGTATTTGATGTGTTTTAGTAGAATTAATTACACCCGATGAGTACGTGTTATTACGCACATCAGAACCACCCACCGGTAGCAGACTCTCTACTTAGTTCGGCAATATTTTTGCTCGTAAGAAAATGAACGCGTTTTACTGAGAGTTTCCGTTTGCGCCCTTTTGAGTTGTATACGTGGATACTTCGATGGACTGAAATATAACGTAAACGGTTGTCGTTTAAGCGGCGAAAATTAAACTGAAACTTATTCGTCAGTTTGGAAGATAATATAACGACACTCGTCTGACGTTTAAACCACTCGACTCTCGGATTCTTTCCATGTCCCGGTCAAGATGATCACTATACATTAAGACGACCGGCTAAGTCCCGGTCTCGACTACGTGGATTACATCGCCCATCAGCGTCGTCGTGGGAATTGGATGGAATATTCGATTTCCATTTTATATATCGAAAACCTGTGCGCGTGATGTATGTTGTATAAATGTACTAATATATACATTAAGAATCTGAATGGATACTTCTTGAGAGTTCAATGATGAATGCTAATCAACGTCGCGAATTCCATTTACGTCGATATGAAAGATGAGAACCTTTAACAGACGAGATCCGTTTACTGGAAACCTGGCAGCTATTCACATTTAAAGCTGTGTAGTAATTTCCCTAGCGTGATTCTCTCATACAATGAGACCAGTACCTGGATAATTATACACGTCAGATGAAAAGTGACACGTCGCCAATAGCCATCGGAATAAATCTGAATTGGATCTCGATTATCTTTGCCTCTCGCACGGCGGATCTCATTTTGAACTATTTTACACGCGCCTATAGTCATATGCATAATCATAAATATTCAAAGCCTTAAAATATGACATACACACAGGTACCAAAATAGACTCATAACAGTATTGTATTTATAAATGGCCTGAGAGATATAGGCTTTACGTGTAGTTTTGATCAGGTGAATGAACAAGTGTCTAATAACGCTATACATCGGGCGAGAAAGTAGAAATTCAGAAAAGAAACGATGACCTAAAAAATAACCCTCATTCAAACATCAAACTCAGATCGCTTTCATTAAGAAACCGTGGAAACGATTGTCATCTATAGATATATTTTGCTCATAGCCACGAATGGGTTGATTCTTTGTTTGATTTTTTTTTTTGTAATGCTTTCGGGACGATCATTTCAAAACATCAATAGGTAAACGCCATTAACAGCGAGTATTGATGTCGTTTTGGCCGAGTTTGCCGTTGAAATTAATTTTGAGTTAGCAGCGAACATGTCAATATCAGTGACCACATCGCAAGCGCGTTGCGGGTTTATATCCATTGTGATAAAATTGATGTTTTTCCTGATCAATGCCAACCGTCAATAAACATTACCGGCGAATGGTTACTGTCTATACTTGATCAAACCATTACAGAGAGAGATATATCAACTCTCCCCTGGGGTATACCGTAGTTATGTGTTTTCCTAAAGGGACATATCGTTACAGAAGGAAGATGCGATTCAGATATACGTAACATCTACATACACCAAAAATGAGTGAAAACAACCACCGAATGTAAAACATATGAAATATCGAAAATATCAACGACAAAATGATATCCGACGAAACATTTCAAATTTTTATGAATTTCAGGGAATAACGTGAAATAGCCTAATTAGCATAATTATGATGATAAATATCGCGCGATTATCTGATATATAGATATAGTAATCCTACCTTATTGCGTCTGTTAATCTCTGCAAGCGTCGTATATAGACAAGATCGTTCGAACAAATACGTCTATATACGTGTATTTTCAGACGCAGTTTATTTATGGAGCTGATGGAAAAATATAGTACAACTATACTATCGATTACTGGTATTTGCAATATATATATTTGTATATATATTTATATTTTGCTCATAAACATTGACACCGTGCGACGGAGAAAGATGTTTCAATCTACGTTCGAGCAAATTCGAAAGTTTCGAGGGTTACATTCTCAGAATTGTATTATCGGAGAAATTTAAAACTACGCTCAGTTGAAAATGTGTTTGGCGCCAGATATGCTACTTCCCATTTGCGCATTTTACCTGTGCCATTTCGTTGCCACTTCAAATAGTTTTTTGTCAACCAATTGGCTTCCGTAATTTATGTGAATGAGTATTTGGACGAGGGGATGACTTTCTCTAATCCTTTTGTAAACCAAAAATTTTTTTTACTGTTTTTTTTCAAGATAATTGATTTGTGAATACTAACTATACAATAAAGATTACTTTCAAGATATTATTCGTAATATCGTATTCATTATAACGAAGATAATTCATATTGAATATGAGTATTCATTAACGGTATATCTGAAGCGAAAATGGATATAGCGAATCGTCGGCTGAGGGTTTGGAAGATATTTATTTCACGTGTAAAAGGAGGAAATTATAATGAAAACGTAAACATGCCGCGTAAACGACCATAATGACTAGAGTACAAACCGAGCCAAATGTAAATATGAAAACCAGTCTATATTTGTTAAACTCGACTAAATCTTGGCCGTATATATGTAGTATAAATATACCTTCTTCACTTCGCTAGTGAATTCACTTGGCAATTCTATGTTCATTCTGATGTAATATATACGTATATAGGCAGAATTGCAGAATTGCAGAATTGCCATGACGTACGAACGAATTTCATTTTAGATGCTTTTACGTAGTTGGAAATGTCAAATGAATCAATAAGGTTGCGATATAAAGCCGTTGATATAGGTGTCTATATAATAGACATTCGTACACGGGTAAATAACAAGAAAATCTGCGAAGAAATCATTTCGGGGCATGCTCCCCGGTTACTATAGAAACATGCACAATACAAAGGTAGCAGTACCAGAGCGCATCGAACTCCAATAAAATTCCCGCAATAATGCTTCAATCAGTTGTAAATTTCACTTGTCTGTTTAAAAGGTACATTTAGAAATGAATAATATATAATTTCAACGTTCAGTCAGCCATCTATCGATATCAAATGTTTACATCGTTTAGATTTGCGATGATGGCATTAGTTCGATTTACCTTTTCCTTTTATGACCATTCCAGTAGAATCAATCCCAGATCGGCTTACACCTTTACCGGATCCACCAGATCGTGAGCTGTACGTGCTTCTCATGTATGATGGACTACCCGTTTTTAATACGTTCCGCGACGGCACAGGGCTAAGCAGCTTACCAGTTACCCCCGGCAGCGGAGGTAGTCGTCTAGAATTTATTTGCCGAGCAGGGCTAGACATATCGTATTGTTTTTTCTTAGATTTACAATTTTTCGGTCTCAAGTATGAGAATTGTATATAACAACAATTTGAGATGATTATTTAATCCTTTCCTGGGTGGTTTTGATATTTCCATTGCAACCATCTGAAAAGATTTTAAAGGTTGGCTAAAAGCGAGCGTTTCTACGGAACTTATTTTTTAAGTAAGTTTGTTACGTGTGCTTGGTGTATTCTAAGAACCATTATGCACATTGTTTTGTACAAAATCTTTGCAAGTAAATTAAAGTCTTATATCCCCTGTCTGTAAGTGGATTTTACACGGGTGCTTACGCGTAATCAAGGAACTTTAAGTTTCTGTATATTAACGTATTTGCGTCACAGAACTCACAACGACACGGGGATATTTCTATTTTGAGAAACACGGCAACTCTATCATTTGCTTTCGTCGCAAACACGTCATCGGCTACTCAGCGTGATTAACCGATAAGGCGAAAGGAGCTCTAACGCCAAAAGCTTTCTATTCGGGTTCTATTCGAAACGAACATTAACGCAATGCAATATAGTATATCATATAATGACACATATTCAGTAAATTCTCTTACCTGTCGTTGTAAAACCAGTAACGCGCCAACAACCGAACCGAATTCATATATGACAGTACAGGCACATGGCAACTCTGTGGCGTCAGAGTGTTTATGTTAGCGTTGATTCGCTGACCGGTTTCCCGCGACTTTCTATTCAACCGTCGCCTCCGCGAATCCAATAATCGAATCGAACGAATCAATCACCCCCGACTACAGCCAATGATCATCACAACACAACCAAAGGCGCTTTTGTTTTTCATTTTACAGCGGCTGCTTGGTGATAATCGAAATCACCTGCAAGTCTTCCATCCCCACTTGGCGCGCTTTTGTCCTGCGAAAACAGCGTCATTATTGAAAAATAAAACAAAACAAATTATTCTAATCTAAATAAAACCTTGTTAGAATCCGTTCAGATGAAATTTTGCAAATTCCATAAAGGCCACTGTGGCTGCTTCTTGGGGAATATCAGCCTTATGAAGAAAGTGAGTTAAATGCGTTTTTCTTAAATTCGTATAAGCGAATCGGGCCTTGTGATCATTAATGCATTTATAATAAGCGAGGTGGCGTCTTGTGCATGCACGATTTCTGAACATGAGCGAACCTTAAATCAACAAAAACCAGTACGCACACCAATTGTGATTAATAAAGGCCAAGTGGGACAACATATTTATTCTACCCAAAACAGGTTGGGTGGTTATAAGTGTTAAATGTATAAATAGAGAAGTGAATATGAAATACGGTATCAGTATATATGTGCCATTATAAATTTGGAATATGGCGCAGAAATCAGAAAATTCGCCGACGCTGCTGTGGCTTGGATCTTCGGTTTATTTGAAGGATTATAGAGCTAATTACAACACTCCGAATATCGTTAAAGTTACGAAAGGCGAATATCTTCATTTGGGAACAAAGGATGAAGCCAATTCGTCGAACCCGAACAGACAAGATGAAGCTTATCTTCACAAGGTGCAGAGAATATCGAAAGTGTTGGCGGTTAATATGAAACATAGTCACGACGCGATGAAGATAGTGCAAACTAACCAGAAATTAGCGATACCGGTATCTTATCGAGGTTGGTTCGAAGCTCTTTCCGAAGAAGGACGACAAATTCGACCTATCAGATCAATTACTGAACTAATTCGAGTCTCGCCTCATACATGTCTCGTCCGCGAAGATATCCGCGGTTATACTTGTAAGGATAACGGTGAAATATCGTTGGATCATTATCGCATCGTGAAAGCAGGTGAAACTCTGACTCTGTTCGGAGTGATAAACGCGACAGCAAATAAACAAAAGCAAACGACACAAATTCGTTTTTTGCGCTGCTTGGACGAAAATGGACAAACTGTTCAGTTCAGTGCCGAACAAAAGGGTACGTTTAGTCCAGTGGCCGCTCGTAATATAAGCGGTGTACATAATATCAAGAGTATCATATCGAACTTTCGTTTGCCCGTGACTGTGCATTTGGCGTACGGGCCTCGTCCCCGAACTGGTGATAAAATCAAATTCAGCGGTATTGTGCGTTTATTGTATGTTTATGATGAAGAAATTGCGTTCACGTGTTCATTAACGGGCAATGAAAGAATGCTGCCGATTCCGACTCACGTACCCTTGAAGATTTTGCCGTCTGCAAATTTCGAAGAGATCAAGAATTCGCCCGAAATGAGACAGGTGAATACGAGATGCGGTAAAATGGCCCAAAGTTACTTGAACAGCATTCATGTTTTGTACGACGTAGCTGTTGATTTGCCCGAAGAGGCCCCAAAACAGAATCATCCCGCAATCCGACAACCACAGAGTCCACAGCCTCCCGAACCAGAAATCCCGGATAAAGTTACTCAACTGCCTAAAGACGAAGAAGACCAACTTTTCGACGAGGTTGAAGATATCTATCTGTACGTAGTGCGTTACGGTATCAAACCACCCGAAGGCCTCGTTAAGAGACATAACTGGTCTGAACATGACAATTGGGAAGAGCCTATTTATCAAACGCTTCATAAAAAACCAAAAAACAAAGACAAAGACCAACCGCAAAAACTACAAAAATCTATGGAATCTGGAGGACATAACAAGGTCTTTCGTTTTCATCGACCGAAACAGGATACTGCAGAACCTGTCTGTACAGTAATACACATGAGTAAAGAAGAGAAATTCGATCAGGTTGATTCATTAGGTGATATACCATTAATGATACCTCAACAACCACCACCATTACCGGCTCGAAAATACGAACGATCGCACAGTGTCGGAGATATCGTCGAACCTTCACCACTCGACCGTAAACAAAAGCCAAACGCGGATGTTTCTAGGCGCAAATCCAACCCTGCCATCTTCCGTATATTCGGAGCGAAAAAGAAAACGAAATTGAAAACTATAAAAGCGTCCTCGCATGATAGCAGTGACGGCAGTAGTAGCCCTCAGAGTCCGGGTGGTTCAGGAGACAGCGATGAGAAGGTTCAAAAGGTCCGCAGAAACAGTAGAGTGAATATGTACTTATAGGATCATTTCGGATTTCTTCATTATTTTTCATTTTCGATGATATTCGTCGTGAAAACATACGCAAATAGGTTGCTTCATATATTTCATCTATACACGTCGTGACGCAAACAGGTTCCTGGTTTACAGGAAATTACAGATCATCAAAAATACAGTATAAAGACACCATTCTTCATGCGAACATTTGCAATAGAATGGTGGCTTGAAGGCTTTCTATTTTAATATGGCACCAGTTTCATAGAATGGAAATATACATATCGTAAAAATAACTGAAAAGATCATAATCTGAAACTATAGAATTCAAATCAATTTGATTTTACGGTTTTAACATAACTTTCTCAAATATCTGATGAAATGATCGGTCCTCGCCAGCTATGTGTGGCTTTACTGCACCGGCTATTGCAGCACTATTCATTTATGTATCTATGTATGTAAGGATTTATTGTAGAAACTACACCTTTATGTGTTTAAAGAATTAACTAAACCATTTTATGTTGTTTTATTATGGAAATACAACAATGAACTAGTTGTATTTATATTCACTTGAGAAAATAAGTTTCATTGTTTCAATAAGAAAGGAAATCGATTACGAAAAGTTCGGCAACTTACAAAACGAACGGTTCTTTATGCCAGTTGGGGAATGAACTTAACCCAAGGTGATACTTGGACCAGTAGTTTTAAATTAGATCTGAGACTGGCTTAAGTTTGGTTAAAGTCGTCTTTGGGTTTTTAAGTCATAACTGTACGACTGACTCTTGGTCGGATTTCTCTAACCAGGGAGGGTTCACTCCTACCTCCCTGCTCCAACCAACGCCTATTGAACCATTCTAATCACACGTAATACCTTCGCCTTTGTGATATTCATGTTGATATTCGAGTGAATAATTAATAAATAGATGGTTGGGATATGACTGGACTCTATGAGCTGATTGAAAGTCTTTTAGAATTCACCCACTGAGTGAATTATTTCCTCTGTAACGACTCCTACACAGTTGTATTACAATCCTATCAATGACTCAGCTTGCGAGAGATCCCGAAATTCAAAAGACAATAATGAAAACTAATATAGGATATGTACAATTTTATTAATAAAGTTCTTTGCTGTGACTATTATACAAATCTAGGTCAGTTCTAATACAGGAAAATATTCTAAATTTTGATGACATGACGCAAAAATAATTCGCAAAACATTAATAATAATTACACCAGATGTAAACATTGTTTATACATATGCACGGACCAGAAATCTTTCATAAATAATTATCTATTTCGATAATAATGATTTAAAACCAAATAAATAAATAATTTTCGTTATTCACTGTATATATGTATGTATGTATGTAGATCAACAGGCGTTTCCAAGAGCTTTTGAAAACTGGTTTAATGCAATAAGTCAGTCTGTAAAGAAACCTGACATGAATATCTCTTTCCTATTGACATCTATTTTACGAATTCAAGCTCGCACCAAATAAGGAGCTAATAAAGAAACTTGCTCAGAATAATTATAGAAATAGTGCTTGTATTGATGTACTTACACGTATGGTAAATCGTGTATCAACAAGGAAATAAATATAATTTTGATTGCCACATATTTACATTAGAATTATATCAAACATGTTACACCAGAACTCTCATATATACCATTTAACATATATTTTCGAAAAGCTGCAAAAAAAAAATCTGATGAGACAAGATTTTTGAAGCGACAAAGTTCGGTCTATTTTTCGTGAAATTCAGCACCTTACAGCATGATTTTTTCTTGTATTCATCACGAATTAAATGAATCTATTGAGATTGTTTTATGCGAATCACGAGGCTGTATGTAACACACGGTTAAAGTCATTATACGCCGATTCTAGATCGAATAACATCTGTCGCACTTGGTTATCATCTAATTCATCGCTAACCTGCATCTGACTGAGAGTTGACAACCTGAAATCGATAAACACATCCAATCAGAAATCATTCCAACAACAACTAATTTCTACTCTTTTATACGCATAATATACAGTGGACTCTTTCTTACTCCTGATTACAGTCAATTATTTCAAAATCTCTGACAATTTGGCTGATAATTTGGCTCCTACGATTTGACCAATGCCTTACCAAATAAGGCAGGGCTGTTCTACGGCTTGTATGAAGTGGAAGAATGACAAAACCTTACCATTGTTCTACTTTGTCTTTGCCTTCGAAGTCATTTGGTAATATACTTAATGCACTCATACTTTCCATCAGCTCTTTAACATCGGGATAGATCTGAAACAGTCGTGGAAAATAATGTCATCTGAGAGATGTGAAATCATCGATTTCAACCGAGAACAGTAGGTTTAATAGGTTTACCTGATCCATTGCTTTAATCTCGAGACGAAGTTTATCCATCACAGTTATAAAGAGCTGGAAAAATTACACACATTTAAAGCAACGTAAAATTCTCTATATTCACCACAGATTCCAAGAAAACATATTCAAAACACTTACAGATACAATATCGGCAATACATTTGATGCTTGTATTGCCTTTGTCATCTTTAATCGTAATTGGGCGATCTTCTTTTATCCTTTCTAAAGCTGCAGGACAATCAAGCTAAAATAACAAGAACATTACAAACTACAATCATTTTTTTTACTTTGATTTTAATGTCATAAAACCATTAATCGAGTTCAACTTTCAATAAAAGTTCTTTCACGCATTCTTCAAAGGTAATAAAAAGTGTAATTAAGCCTTTGTCTCTTTCACAAAATAAAATGCAAACTGTACCTTCATTTTCTTTGTGAATGCCTCAACTGTCGGAAATTCATCGTTTTGGACTTGACGAAATGCAGCTTTATATTGCACTAATAGTTTTGAACACGCAGCAGTATATCTGTAACATAGAGTAACAATAATCAGAATACATGATCGTAAGGCTCACTGAAAATTGGTACAATCTCGTACTTACTCTTTTGGGGTTACTGCGTCTTTTATATAGGCTTTCTCTAGACATTGTAGAGTATTAATAACAGCAAATAAATCAGCCATGTTGTCATACCTGTGAATTGATATATGTATCCAGAAAAGTTACTGAATAACTTTTATCCCAATTTCCACAATTAATGATTTGGCAAATCGATTCATAAGGGTACCTACTTTTCTCGTTCTTTGCCTGTTTTGTACAGTTTCACCTCCTGTCAAATGAGTAAATGAATTGAAGAACTTTTTAAGAAATCGTTAGCAGGCTTTTTGACTGGTCCAAAATTCTTGTATAGGCCTAATTACTTACCTCATATAATTCGGGTCTATTTTGAGCTACAAAATAGAAGATACAGACCAATAATTAGCTGTGGCTGACTCGGGCGGTTGGCATTAAAGAGGTTTTGTTTGTGACCAAATTATCGGTGGAAAGCTTTTAAAATCGGATGAGCTTATACCAACTGGTGGTGGTGGTTAGTGATCATATCCTAGCATGAAACTAAACCACCACCACGACAGTCAGACTTACCAGCATTAGGGCCTGAAGTGGTTATTCCAGCAAACATATCTTCTTTTTCGGCAAAGAAGCGTAAATTACACTAAATCTAAATGAAAATATGAAATTGAGGTAATTGAAGAATCTATTTGATGAACAAGAGTATGAAGAGCCAGAGATTTAAGGAAAATCATATATTTTTCAAAATTTCAATAACGACATGGCACTTTGGATATTCTAAAATTGATATATTTACGTACTGAATATGGATATTCTGCAACTGCTATATACCATACAGTCAGTAGGCTTCGTAAGAAGTGCTTTTAACAAATGTCAATTTTCTAACATTAAAAAAACGAAACCCGGAAGTAAACTGTGAAATGAAGAAAGTTACGCCAATCAATCTCTGAAACGAATAGGTTCGAATCCTGTTCAAATTGCCACATTTTTTATTCGTGTCCATATCTTACACAATAATGAATAACCCATTTTTCAAAATCTTGCTTTAAATGATAATGTAAATATAGGCCTACTCTTAGATCTATTTCGTTGCATGCGTTGCTGTTTCATGAAAATCCTATAGGTGGCAGAGTGTTTTGTTATGACAACTGTCAACCATAACAAAGCCATGTGGACAGTACCTGTCAATTTAATCAGCTTTAGAAATCCATAGCAACACAGACTCAACTAATTGGTATATCATCTAAAAGTCTGAAAGAAATGACAGACAACCTTGCAGGACTGGTGTTACACGAAGCTGCAACTTTGGGTGATTATGATTCATTGGAAGAGTATCTATCCAGTGGGAAATATGACGTGAATTTGAAAGACGCAGAATGGGGTTTCAGAACCCCGTTACATTGGGCATGTACGAAGGGTATGTAGAATGTGACTTTTAACATGTGCAAGAAATGAATGAAAACGAAGAAAAAAATGTATTCATATGTTTTATTGTATCTTCGCTGCAGTTGTTCCTTTTTCAAATCGTCTAGGGTTAGCCTACAGCTTATCTTTTTATCATTACAGGTTACGTAGAATGCATTCGTTTGTTATTAGAATACGGAGCAAAAGGAACATCCAGAATGGTAGATGGTTGGACACCTGCTCATTGTGCTGCAGAAGCCGGAAAACTCACTTCGTTAAGGGCCCTACATACGGCACATGTTCCTATGAATAAAACGAGCAAATATGGAGACACACCAAAACGAATCGCTGAAATATATGGTTTTGATGATTGCGTTAAGTATTTAGAAATGTTAGTAATAGCTGATCTTTTTATGGCGATTGTGTTGGTAATGCAACAGCTTCGTTTGATCATTCTCGACAATTTATCATATTTGAATGATCAATCTACTTTCGACAGGGCTGAACAAGAAGACAAAGAGAGACGAGTCAAACATCGGCTTCCAGATGACGATGGGAACGATACAGATCCAGATACGTTAGAGGACATGTATTGAAAGTGATGTGAAAACCCCGAGGACACTTCAAGCATCCATGATGATAATTGCATTTATGTTTAGTAATTGTACATGAATAAAATTCATACTCAAAAGTTTTCTTTCGTTTTTGTGTATGCCGTCCATCCTTTTTCGCAATATGACTATCATATCCTTAGCAGGGATTCGAACCTAATGGTATCTTGGCGTATTTATCTTAACTGGAGAAATAAGTAGAAATAGGATACTTACATATAATATTATCTTTATTTCAGTTCATACACAATCGCAAAAGAACAAATAATAATGTATATATGTGTAAGCACCATATGAACAAATATAATTACCATCCGGTATTATAAATCTATATATATATAAATCTATATATATTTGACAACAGAAATGATCATATAATCATCATTAGATGTTTCTAAAACATTGAAATGAAATATATCTACCGGAAAATATCACTTTAAGCACAGAATATATAAGCTCTTTTAATAGTCGACAGTTCAATGGAATCCATATTACCGTTATTCACTTTTCATAGAAATAAGAAATTTAAAATGCATATACACATATCATGATAAAATAATGCTTTAAAATAGTTTAAGCACTAATATACAAACACCAGAGCTTATGGATTATCACAACCTGCAGGTCAGCATTCATTACACAAGGTAATGGCAAATGATATACAATTGTATAGATTTTCGAAAATGTAAATATGTATATATGTATGCACATGCAGTCAGTAAAAAAAATGTATGTTTTTCGGCACATTTTTATAAATTTTGCAAATGATTGTACGGGACTTACTACAGTGTGGTATTATTCAAATATCTGATGATGAGATATGGAATGATTTTGCAGGACAACCAAAACGTTTACAAACAGGAACAAATCTGAGCAACAGTTGACCAGTGAATCAACAGACCTAAGTCATTTTGACATTTGATTCATCACCAAAACATAACGTTATAAATGCTTAAATTCTCTACTTTAGAACATGTCAGTCAGATACTGATTGAAATGCTCAGGGAATGTGACACGCTGAAAATT
Organism: Tubulanus polymorphus; assembly: GCF_964204645.1. Lineage (NCBI taxonomy): Eukaryota > Metazoa > Nemertea > Palaeonemertea > Tubulaniformes > Tubulanidae > Tubulanus > Tubulanus polymorphus. The sequence continues at coordinate 1,891,817 of NC_134026.1, forward strand.
GTCTTGCTTGTTCAAGTCTAATGTATAAAAAACGTTAATAATATAGATATTAAAGATATAATTTGATATACAACAGCAGCATAGATAGCAAAGACTCATATAGATACGTTCGAAATATATTTGCATATCATTCTCCATATAAGGTAAATAACATGTGGTCATGCATAAAATGAAGCAAAATACCATAAAATGGTGAAATACCACATGTACTTCATAATGGTAACTGAATATTCATGGAATTTAGGTTAGTAATTCCCTGTATTAGCAGCAGCGGCGGCGGAAGCAGCAGCGGCAGCAGCCGCAGCAGCAATAAAAAGTAATCCTAAAAAACTAAACCAAGAACTGAATAGTTCAAAGTATGACATAGTTTAGCTATACATGTTTGTATATACACAGTATAGGGAATGTTTAAAAATCTTAGTTCATCTTAAACACAGGTCTGAATAACCAATTTTTTCGAATAAGGCAATGGTTTAACAAATACTTCATATATAATAATATATCTGTTATCATTATGATATACCGTATCTGTTTATCTATAACTAGATCAGATTTTCTCTGGTGGGTCTGGACAGTGAGTCTTCACAACTGAAATCCTTTCCAGCTTTAATCATTTCAAGAAATGTTAACAGAATACTCGATTGACTCATCATCGACTTAGTAGCAGACAACATAGCAAGCGGAGAAGTGTCTTCCGTTTCAGGTACAGCCGGCCGTAAAAGAGTCGGCCCAAATACAGTAGCCAGGTTTTGAGTTGTCATCTTGTTGATGTCATCTTTATCACTGACGTTGACCAGATGTCTCAGAATGAATAACGCGGTGTGATAGTTCGGTTCTGGAAGTTGTTTAAATAATGCTAACATGCATCTTTCTTTCGCAGCAGGATCGACCAGACCTAAAATTACGACATAATTTCAGTGAATATCGAAATTCGTACTGAATTCAATTCAAACATTGAATACGTTTGTATTACCTTGACCCTGAACGAAATTGATGTATAGATTATCGGTAAACAATGATTCTGGGAGTTCGCGGAAATACAGTTTTATGAGACCGGTAACTGCATTAATGTCTGCCAGTGTTAATTGCTTCAGACCAATACTGACATCTGGATTATAAAATAAGAGCAAGGTACAGTCAGAAAGATTTGAATAATACAATTTTCAATTTCAACTGAATGAACTATTTACTTTTATCAAGCTGTTTTTTGAGGTTCTGAATATCTGAAGTAACACCAGACACTCGGTATATGCCGACCTCATCCATTCCTATTCATAACAAACAATATGGCGACCATTTAACAAATGAATATCTGATGGTATGTTTGCATGTACATCTACAATCGAAGCACAGTGAACCCCCGATATACCGCCCTCCCATTTATCGCCACCCCCAATGTACATCTTAATACAAATGCATAGTAAAACACCCCCGATACACCGCCATACTCTCTATACCACCAAAATCGAGCTGCACCGATGTGGCCGGTATATCGGGGGTTGACTGTACATATCTACTTACCTCTAGTCTCTATTTCACGAACGCAAGCTTTGACAACAGATGGGACATCATTGCGCTCACGGCTATAATACAAAACATACATTTAAAATATTCTGCTTTATCAGATATCATGTAAATCGATGTCAATTTGTCGGTGTTTTTTAGACTTTCCAGTTTTTGCGGTTATAAAATGAAAATTTGAAAAGATACAACCAAAGACAAGAATAGTAACTTACGCAGTGATGCGACCCAAAGGAGTTCCAAAAAGAGCACTTTTGATTTTTGAGACATTTCGTTTGATAGTATTTGAACTGCTTGTGTATTTGACAGAGACAACCACATTCACCTAAAATAGAATCAACAATGATATATCTATACAAAGGCAACATTACAATAGAAATAAGATCTTGTGTCTTTTTTTACTCACTGCTTGTTGCAGATTGATCGTGTATTTCACATAGTTTCTCGACAGCCAAGATTTACTGAGTTCTAATGCGCCTCTACCGATGAGATTATCCTGATCAGCAGACGTTTGATGATAGCACAAAACGCGTAATGTTTGTGAAGAGTCCAGAGGCAATTCAAAATCCTACGTAAATTAAGCATGGATTAAAGGAATTTCGCATTAGCGTACATGTACATAACAGAGAATACAAACAAGACTTATCTATGTATGGTACCTGATTCCAGTAAGGATTTCCAACTATTGTATTCGTTCGAGCAAGAACTGAAAACTGTCCGAATGAATCGACTTCCAGTGTACAGTAAGTAGCTGCAGGTTCCTTCATGTTTTCGATATGATGAATGGTGACATTCAACATACCATTAATGACCTCCTCATCTTTGCCTACGAAAAATACATGTGAAATAAGCTTGCTAATTTATATTCTCAATCAGTAAACTACCGGGGTATATGTAAATATTTCTATCTTACCTTCCTGTATTAGGATAGTTCCAAGATTATTCACTTTAATCTATATTTGAAGATTTTTGAAAATATTTTCAATTTTAATAAACATGAAAAATAAGGATACAGGTAGGTTCAGTTTATTTCAGAATAGTAAAAGAAGTTTACCTGTCGACAAGAATTGATCAGTGACTGAACCTCAAAAACACTGAAGTAATTTTGCCGAGGTCTGGCAACTGAAAATGATTTCGACGATTCATTGAATACTGAAAACAGATATGCGTAGATTTCAGTGAAAATACACTGCGGCTAGTGTATTCAAATGATAAGATGAATACGTCACGTATGTAGAAGTATGACTAGATTGATAAATAGGAATTACCTTTTTTCTGAGTGACAGCTATGGCTTCTCTCCACTCATCTCGTTCATAGTCAGAAGTCATCAGCAATGTGTAGGCTTTTCCATGTTTATTAGTTACTTTAAATGCCAGAGTTGGTGAAGCGAGGACAAGGTTACATTTCTAAAGAGTAGAAATAATCAAACAACTGCATAAATCAGAGAGTGCTTGTACACATGAAATATGTATCTACATACATCTACTTTGAACACCTCTGTTCACAAACCCGTACTTACAGCTTCAATCAGTTTCTTGCGCAGTCGATCAACCTTACTGCTCACCATTGACCAGACCTTGTCTCCTCTACCAGCTTGATCTTCTTTATCTATTTCATATTTTAATTCATGTTTATACTGTTTCACTTTCTTTCGAAGACTTTCTACGTCTTGTTTGTTTTTTGTCTCCAGATCTTCATCAACTGCACAAAATAAGTCAATAACATGTGTGTAAAACTGCATTATTCAGGATTGTGTTCAAGTTGTTTCTTTGAATGCTGTCACAAATTAACAGATGACAAAAACTCAATTTCAAGAGAAAGCTACATCGACAATTATGGATTACTGGCATATACTGTAATATTGACACTGCACCAACACCAGACCATTGAAATTGTTAAGAAATTTATGATTTGAAAAAATAATCAATTGATCCAATAAAGCAATTCTGCTGTACCATATATGCAAATCATGCTACAAGAAAATTCCTTCAATAGATTTTTTCGGAGTAATAATCTTATGACTCGTAAAATTTCACAGTTGCTTTGATCAGCAGATAAACAAACATACGGAATTCAAAGCAATAATATCTCATACAAAGTTCACGATTTGAAAATGATCTTTACAACAACGATATACAACTAACACCAATAATAATGCATATGAATTTGTTCAATGTACGCATGGTCATTGAAAAATCAGATAAATTTCTGAAATAAATTTTTCTGATATCATTGTCATTGAAAAAAAAAACGTTTTCTTATAAACTTTAAATAATGCTATAGAAATTTCTACTTATAGAATAGATATTTAATACATGTAATAGTAAATGACATGTTGAACATGCAGAACAAACTGACTCATGACAATGATATAAGACTTCTGTTCATGCCTCTAAAATGTGTTAGAAATAAATTGATTTTGTGCTCGGAATACCTAATGTCCTATCACTAGGACGACGAGATTTTGGTCTCAGAACATTTTGCCGAGAATTATGCACGGCATCAGGATCACCGGCTAAAATGTGAAATTATTCGTTGAGAATGTTAGTAAGATTATCAGTTCGTGAAAGATAGAAGATTGTGTTTTTACATTACGTTACACATTTACCTATAGATTTCAATGTTTCACCCATATCAGCTGTTTCTGCCAAAGGAATGAACCATTTAACCTCAAACGTACATTTATTCCTAGATTTTGAATAGATACAAGTTTAGATTTTAGATTTTCAGCATTTCAAAAGATGTGGTTGAGATAAGTAGGGCTACTACGTACTGTTTCCCTTGTTTGGGCTTCGCGCATACAAGAACATCACTGAATAAGAAGAGATGTCGCAATTTACGAGAACCGTGCACTTGTTCAACCATCAAACTGTTTCTGACAAGAATTCTCTCATTACCAATTGGCTGCAACAACAAATATATCAGAGTTTAAGTAGCGAGCAATAAAAAGGGATTTATATAACTATTTTTGACAAGATTAACATACCCTTTCAGGGCTCTGACTTTCGGGTAAAAACACATCAACTTCTTCGAGGAAATTTCCAATTAATTTCATCGAGCTTTCAAGTTCTTTACGATCTGGATGATTGACAGGTGTCTGTTTCAGTAAATCCTAAAAACAAAGACAAATTATTTGCGCTTTTATACTTTACTAATTATAAACGCCAGCAAATGGGTGGGCTAATTCAATATACCTTGAGTGTCAGTGAATTCCTTTGAAGTCGCACAACAGGTTTGAAAAGTAAATCTAAAAATAAATGATTACCAGGGTACTTTTTAACTTCAGTTTTGTTGAACTAGAAATGTGACTTATGTAGTGTCTTTTTTTGAACGTATCTAATGAAACAGAGCATTTTTAGTCACATTTGCTGCTGGCTTTTTACAAACCTCTTAATGTTTCCTTTTCCTCACGATCACCTTTAACTGTTACTTCCTAAATATCATAAAATCATGATTATATAAATGTTGAACACAACAGAAAAGCTAACCATTGAAAACCTGTTGTTGATATGATTCTAAAACCGTAATTACCTCAGCAATACTTCGGAATATTTCATTTTCAATAACAAGTCTATCGACTTCACTCACAGCTGTATGATAATTTTTGACATATGATTTTACAATTTCTAATTCAAACAAAACCTAACATGGAAAGAAAGAGAACAAAAGCTTAATTCAGTTGTTTATGCATCTTTGATATCAGATGTTTGAATGTGAAATTACCAATTCTTTAATCGGGGCAGCAACAACTTGTTGCAGTGTCCAATCCTTCAACTGATTTTCTAGATTTTCAGCAAACTTGCGATGAAGTTCGTAAAGTGTAGGAATGCCATAGAATATAATCTTAATCTGTTCTTGCGTAATCACGGGATTAGTTGTAGTGGCCAGAGAATTTTGATACTAGAAAGTAAAACATTTCATGATCAACTGAAATACTGAATGTTGAGCAAGTGAGCTGTATCAGGAGACAAGCAGTTAAGCAAGTACCTGTAAAAGTGTCCTCAGGCAATCTAGATACTGAGACTCACTGTCTAATAGCTGAGTCACAATAATCTTTCTTATATCAACACTTTCAACTTGTGTTTCTGGCGTTTCTTGCTCCACCAACTAGGAAATAGATTAAAGGCAAATACATGTTCAGGGCATTTGTTCATTTGAATTCATGTTATCTCAAACAAAATAACGAGGGTACCCTGCTATATTCTATCAGTAAATCTTAGAATAATTTTACATGTATATTCCAAATTGATCTCAAATGCATACAGAGAATTCGTGTAAATGGTGGAATGATTTTATGCAGTCAATTCTATTGAGGAAGTTTATGTTAACAGCAAGTACATGTAAACAGTTTTCAGGAAGTAAATGATTCAACGTACCAGTATGAAATACATATAATTTCTACTAGACCATTCATAATTCGAGTTATTTCAAATGTAGATATTAATAGAACAGGAATATATTTCGTATTGTTAAATCTATTCGATAATGAATAAACAATTTTTGATTGGTACTAACAACTCGTTCTGTTGGCGCATCCAATTCATCGGGATCTTGATAAAAACTCTCCTCATCAGTTGGTTTCATAGTATTCATCATCGATTGTAAAACATCTATCGATTCTGTACTATCACATCTTTCTGAAATGATATATTGATATTAACATATCATATAGATACAGCAGTTGATTTAAATAATTCAAGTAGGAACACACTTAAACTAAGCTCAGCAGTGTCCATTGATATTTGATTAATTAAACTGGAGACTGTTACCTAGTTGTATATTCAAACACTGAAGAATAGCCGAATAACCACATTCAGATGTGGAGAATAGATAATGAAATTTAAACCCACGATAAACACAATAAAAAGAATGAAAATAAAAAACACGACATTTTGAAGTCGCTTTTAGAGACCATCATCAGGTGGATTATGGTTTGTTTTAATGAAGAGTTACCTGCGTCCGATTCTGCTAAATTTGTACAATCGACGCTCAATCTTTGATGAAGCGTCTGGGGAACTTTTCCGCATTTCAACTTTTCTCGTTTGCGATTTCGTATTTGACTACGGTCGACGTACAGCATCGATGGATCGATCTCTTCTTTTGTTTTCTTCGACAACAAATGGAGACTAGCGTACATAGAATAGATTTCATCGTCATCGTCATCATCATCAGTAGATAAACATTCCGCATTAACGGCTGCAGCAATTTCCATATCTGATACATTATCGTAGAGATCGTTCTCTACTATTTTAGCGTTGTAAACAGTAAATGCGTTTGACGCTGCTAACATCGGAGATTGGTCATTGGGGTCGGGCGTCTCGGAGACGTCAGTTTCCGTCGAAATACAAGAATCGCGTTCAGCAAATACCGGGTTGACGCAGCTATAGATATCCTCCTCGTCCTCCTCTTCTTCTTTGTCGTCATCGGGTTTCTGCGCGACCTCGCTGTTGCAGATAGCTTCGATATCTTCGTAAAGATCGATGTCATTCGGATCCGGCTGCGGATCGACGTCGGGTAAATCTTCGTAAATGTGACGCGACTGGATTAATCCGGATTGATCAGACAACCTACTCGACCGATTCGCCGCCGCTGCATCAGAGCCCGAATCTTCGCATGATTCAGATGCTTCAGACGACAGGACACTTCTGTGTTTGATCGAACGTTTCAAATCATACAAAAGTTCGTCATCAGCGCTATTTCTTTGAATCATGCTCTTTTTCGTTTTTTCAGAAGTTTTTTCAGCGCATTGTTGTTCCGTAGTGATGTCTATTGCCTCCTCTGAATTATGCTTCTCGGATTTCAATTTCGAAAACATTTGTTTCATTCCTTTATTACTCAATAGCTTTGGTTTTGGTTTCACAGCTGGAGGTTTAGCGCTAGCACTTCTTTTCATAACAGCGTAATCACCATTTTCAACGGGAATTCTGCTTTCTTGATTATCAGACTTTGATTCAAGCGACAGAGACAGATGTCCCGTAAGCGAATTTTCCATCGTGGATCTTGGTCTCGGTAATCTCGGAGCACTATTGTTCATATCTAGTCGATCATGGTTTATGCTCGAGGACAGGTTTTGGTGGTTTGCGTATTTTGTAATTCCGTCGGATGTACTCCGCAAGCGTCTGTCTTCTTCATTTTGTCCTGTTTCATTCAGATCTGTAGAAGCACTTTTTGACTTGGTTTTTGCTAATTGCAGCATATTATTCATTGACTCCAATTGCCGGATTATGAATTGCTCTTTCCGTTGTTCTGTCCGATGCTTCATAAGTGACTTCTGTAATTTCTGTTCAAGTTTCGTGGTTTTTGAAATCATAGCCGGACCGGAGCGAAGATCGTGGTCACTGATAACGTTTTGTAAATGCGTTTGACAATGTCGGATGATGTCAATCGCTTCCTTCGGTAAATCGGCATCCGGAAAATCATTCTTCCAAGCTTTCGTAAATTCTGTGACAATATTGACTTCCATTATGAATATGAATACCTTTAGTCACTCAAACCGAGAAATATTTTCGTGACAATTAATTAGTCACCGACCATTTTCTACCCAATTTTCGAATTCCAGCAACAGCAATCCCACCCATTTTTATATTATTGATTATGGCGTTCAACGATAATAGTTACATCTCATCACAGCGATATATTTCACTTTTTCTTGTTGCCACCAGTTTCTCTTTTTCACTTGAGTTGTTGTGTTAGAAATGAAATCAACAAAATATAAATAACAATCTTAAACTTCCTGGTTGATGATTTCCGGGTTTCCTCGAATGACGTCATTAAAGAGCCTTTGAATGACGTCATCGCAAAGATCGGCGGCGAAGCGACGAAACACCAGCAATGTATCTGGGCTTTGATTTAAGCACACAACAGGTACTGTGCAAGACCTTTCAGTGTCAATTAACCCCAGTAACCACTATTTCTACAATACTAGTCATGCTAGGATCTCCTTTTATAAATCTATGAAGGGTTATTTACTGAAATTACCGACGCCCCGACTATAACCGGTCACGTGACTACATATTTGTAAACAAACGCACGTGTTCGGAGCTGTCAAACTGAAAGTTTTGAAATTTACCGGTTTAACAGGGGTTTGACATTATGATTTATAGATACCGGTAGGTCTTGAATTTACACTCCACTTTCAAAGCATCACAAGGAAGCTATTATGTGAAGATCCCTGTGATATTTCCCATTTATTAACCAGCATTGTTATTAGATCCTCAATCTTTTTCAGTTGAAAGTCATCATCACGGATGAAGGACTCCAGAATTTGGTTTTTGAAACAGTAGTTAAGTTTGATGATGATTTGCCTGATTTCAAGTATGTGCTAACTGTGATAGTGCTAACTGTGATAATGCAGTGTCATGTTTCCAATTCAAGTGGGGGATACAAAGGTTATTCAAGCTATTTCATTTCAGGACTGATGGTGGAGTATATATCCACGAAGATCAACTAACCGTTACTGCCCCAACTGTTATGTGGGTTAAGGTGCATGAATTCAAAGCATCTGAGAATCGATCATTCAGATGACTGAACAATGAATTTATTATGTCAAATTTCTGGTTCATTCATATAGGCATTTGACCTCGCTCTCACTCAAATTAAAGAAGCCAAATTGGATGTCTCAAAGATTCAAGCAATATCTGGAACTGGACAGGTAAACTAATAGTTTGACTTATGTGACCATAATCATGAATATATACTTGAATACTTGTTATTTTTTTTATCTCATAGCAACATGGAAGTGTCTACTGGAAGAATGGATCGAAAAACCTGTTGAATAATCTGGATCCTAACAAAACACTTAATGAGCAGTTGAAAGTAAGTGATTTTGTATTCTTTATGAGAGATGAAATCTGAGTAGGTCTGTGTAGAATGTGTATTTCTCTTCATCTAGGATGTGTTTTCTGTTTCAAATTCTCCAATATGGATGGATTCAAGCACTGAAAAACAGTGTCAGCAATTAGAAGAGGCAGTGGGTGGTGCTCAGGTAACTAGAAAAATACAACCACAGTTAACAGTAATTGAATAAAACGCCTATGATGGCCGATACTTATGCTTTAGAATGTTTAATTGCAGGAGCTTGCAAATATAACTGGATCTCCTGCACAGTGTCGCTTAACTGGAAATCAAATCGCTAAAATCTATCAGACAAATAGAGAAGCATATCTTAACACTGAGGTGATACAACCTGACAACTATAGTCCATGATAATTAGTGATGTTGCACAAAGTGTTATTTGTATATTTTGTATATTTTTTGTAGAGAATAGGACTTGTAAGTAGTTTGGGAATCAGTTTGTTCATTGGAGATTACTCGCCTATAGATCACGGAGATGGATCAGGGATGAATTTGATGAATTTCAGGACCAAAGAATGGAATCAACAATGTTTAGATGTATGATTTAAACTGTCCAGTGTATAACTATATCACTCATTAACACATATTGATAAAAGGAAAGTCTTTCTGTAATTTCAGGCTTGTGCACCAAGCTTGAGAGAAAAACTTGGAAGTCCAGTACCTTCTAATTCAGTGGTTGTAAGTTAATCAAATGCAGTGATTCACTGTATATTTCGCTACTACATGCCTATTCATGTACTGGATTTTTTCAGGGAGATATTGACAATTATTTCGTGGAAAGGTATGGATTTTCATCAAATTGTAAGGTAGTTGCAGGAACTGGTGACAACATTGCTACAGCAGCAGGTCTTCGATTGAAACCAGGTGAAATAGCTGTAAGTATGAGTTCAGTTTGACTAAATTTGAATAAATGAATGCAGTTTATAACAAGAAATAAACTAAAACAGTAATGTTTAAAATCTTATTTCTAGTACTCATTAGGAACTAGTGATGTCGTATTTCTTGTTATGAATAATCCTATACCCTCGATAGACAGTAATATTTTTGTCAGTGCGATGGAACCCGGCACATACACTGTTCTGTTTTGGTAGGCGCACATAAATCTTTTCCTTTAAGAAAAAAAGTGAAATAAGGAAAATAATTGAAATTCTGAATTAAGGTAAAAACATTACTTTGTTATTTTCAGTTATAAGAATGGATCGTTAACGAGAGAGTATATTCGTAATGAATGTACTGATAGTTCTTGGGCTGAATTTGAAAGAATTCTATCCTCTACGCCTAAAGGAAATAACAGTAATTTAGGTGAGAGCATTGAATGATTGTAAAATGTACATACTAGCAGCATCAGACTTTGATCTAGATTTGGCTTAATATTTTTCAGGTATATATCATATCGTTCAAGAGATTACCCCAAACTCTGTCGGTGTGTACAGATACAATTCAAATGATAAAGAGGTAAAAATAATCCTAAAGCCATGAGCACGAGTCATGATGAGAGTAATTAGGTCTACTGTATCTATATCAACACAGGTTTCTAGTTTCCCAAAAGATGTTGAAGTACGCGCTGTTATTGAAGGCCAGTTTTTAGCCAAGAGAATTCATGCAGAAAATAAGGGTTTTGATATCGGTAAGTGTGAAAAATTAATCTTTTTGATATTCAATAGGCGCACAGATTTTTACAAAGATGCCGCTATTTTCTTCATAGATCCTAGGAACAGAATTATTGCTACTGGTGGTGCATCATCAAATACAGCTGTTTTACAGGTAAAAATCTAGAGACTTAACTATTGGTTTTCATAAGAGATTTTCAAAGTTTGAAAAGAGATATTATTTTTCCAATGATTTTCAGGTGCTGGCTGATGTCTTTAACATGCCTGTGTTTGTTCAGAATGTAAGAAATTCTGCAGCTCTGGGATGTGCGTTCAGAGCTAAACATGGTACATGCGAACAACTTTCTAAAAGAGTTCCTGTTGATGAATGGATCTGAATATATTGATTTTGTTTTATCCGTGCAGGTGTTCTTGGAATTGAGAAGTTTGAGGATATTTTCAAGTTCGACACTGATTACTCTTGTGCTGCAGAACCAGATACATCTGTCACACAAATATATTCAGACCTTGCAGAAAGATATAGAAAACTTGAAGCCAAAATCATCAAATCATAAACTTTATGTCTCTCTAGTCTCTGGTCATGATACCCAGTTCTCTTTAATCTCGTGATATAGTATAGAAATATATAGGAACAAAATAATTACATCATTCCATAATGTTATAGAAGTATTTGTTGCAGCTGATATCAATTATTTGTGCAAATATTTGTCGATTGGTGCTATAGTAGGGGCCTTGTACTGTTTAATGCACATGGGGCTTAATGTGGGTAGAATGCGTATATGTATGCAAATGTAATTGTGAGTCAATAAATTTATTCTGCTTTTAAAAATGAAACATTTATTTTATTTTTTTTTTGGTGTGCGAAATGTGGGATTCGAACCCACATGCACTGGCGCTTATCAGCTGATTATGACAGTTCTAGGAATTGAGGTGGAGATAAACAAAAAGTCTGTGCTGCACAGTACTTGCACTACGGGGATCTACAGTGGACTCCAACAAGCTGAACGATGGCTCTTGACCCTACTGCCTGTAAGCTATTCAAATAATTGTGTTTATTTACGGTATATTGTCAAAGTGTACTAATTACAATCTTTTAGATAATAAAACACTAGTCTGAATACCAGTCGTTGTTACGGTTCCGTTTCTTGTTTCAGGAACAACGGCTAGGTACTAGACTAATGAAACACTAGATGCATCACTGGCATTGGCAATAACATTCTCCTGGTTAATAATTTCTTGATTTTTTAGAAGCATTATTGATGGTAATTGCTAACTATTTTTAAATCTTATTTTCACAGGTGGATATCGTTTCTTGGTCCTATTTTTCAACTGCATGTTGACATTTGGATCTTATTTTTGTTTTGATATGCCAAGTGTTTTACAATCAGTATTTCAAGGAGTAAGTATTCGAATATTGATATTGTTTTGTAGTTCCTCTTCTGATACTGCAGTTACCTCTTCAATGCTCATTATCTCTGTGCTTAGTATCTACATACATTTCCTGATGGAAATATTCTACCTTTATTTCCAGAATTATACCGATAACTGTCCTCAAAACGAAACTAATGCTACTTGCTGTACTGATTGTTTAGCTTTGAGCCCCAGTGACTACAATTTACTGTATGCCATTTATGCATGGACGTAAGTTAGAAATATTGAATAAGCTTGATCGTACTGGTGAATGTGTACACACTGGACAAAAATTCATTGCTTGGTTCATTTGAAGATGAAGGCTTGATCGAGAATTGGTTAATTAAAAATTCATTTATAAGCTTGAGGGTCAAATCTTAACTCATAACTTTGAACCAGACTCCTTCATGTATATAAGATAATGACAACAGAAAATTTGTGGAAAGGAGCTTGCATCTTAAGAAACACAGTCTGGTTACTGGCAGTTATGGTACCATTTGTTCTTAGCACTTTCACTTTCAAGTGGTCACAATCTTTTAGTGGTGAGGCTACGCAACATGCTGTTTTTGCTTCAGTAATGCTTTGGTTGTTATTGGTGCTGGTTTCCTCATTGATAAACTAGGTAACAGGGGTAAGTTATATCATCCCGGTTACGTTTGTATCTCATAAATTAAATCACACATTGAACTTTACTATTCTCTGCTCTTATTACAGTTGGTGTCTTCCTATTTTCCTTCCTCTGTGTTGTTGGATCGTCCACTTTTGCCGCAGGTCCATTTCTTCGAGGCACAAATTATATTCTACCAGTGATGCTGATTGGGCGGCTTCTATTTGGATCAGGAAATGGAGCATTGACTAGTCAGTATTTCAAACATTTTACAATCCCCAAAATCATTTATTCATAACTGGTATTGTTCAGTTTATAAACTATTTTTTCTCATCCTTTCAGTTGTACAGAATCGAATTACAGCATTTTGGTTCCGAGACAAAGAACTCGCGATGGCATTTGGTATAACATTAGCATTCTCTCGACTTGGAAGTGTCCTCAACTTTTTCCTTACTGAAACCTTTGAACAAACATTTGGACTGAAATGGACTTTATGGTTTGGTGAGAATAACATATACTTTGTATCCACATTTGTGCAAATCAGTCAACACTGAAAGATTAGACTGACTGTTTGTTTACAGGTGCTATGTTGTGTGGTCTTGGATTTTTGTCCGCCATTGCTGTTAGTTCATTAGACAAATGGGGAATGCATCAGCTCGGAGAGGACCGACAACAAAGTGTCGAGTCTAAAAAGTTGGTAAGATAGAAAAAATCCACATTATATTCATCTAGTTGAAAATTGTTCTCAGTTTTGGTGACTGCTTTTTGGTGACTAACTTCATTCTTCATTTTAGAAAGTGACAGATATAAAGCGTTTTTCACTATCATTCTGGTTGGTCGCTTTGTCAATCATGTTTTTCTACAATGGAGTTTTCCCATTTGTAGCTGATGCAAGGTACATAAACTGACTATAACATTTATGATACATGTACAATATGTATACAATAAAATGTTGTATATTTTTCTAATTGTAGCAAATTCATCTCTGATAAGTACGGATTAGACCCTAAACCATCCAGTTATTTGGCTGGAGCAGTCTATGATGTGTCAATGATACTTTCTCCCTTCCTCGGTGGAATGATTGTAAGCATGGCCTAAGACACATTCGATGGGAATTGATTAAACGAATAAGTAAACAATTCTCTTTCTGTCTACCGTATTTAGGATGTGATTGGAAAGCGTGGTGTTCTATCCCTATTATGCGCCGTTCTGACCATACCAGTCTTTGGAATTTTGGCCTTCACTTATGTCTATCCATTAGTAGCTACGTTGTGGTTGGGCATTACTTATTCATTTGCAGCGGTAAGATTGACATTTATGAAATTTGACAAAATCCAATTTCTAAATCAAAGAAATAGAAATGCAAGTAATAGGTTAACAATGATTTCAGGCAAGTATGTGGCCATCAATACCCCTGGTAGTCAGTCAAGCAACTATTGGCACAGCTATGGGTATAACCACATCCATTCAAATGATCGGTATTGGAATATCCAACGTCATTGTTGGTCAAATTCTTGGCAATGACCAGGAGGACAAGTAAGTATTTACAGTACCTCGGCAGTTTCAGGAATATCTCATTACAAACTGATGTGTATTTGATTCGATGTTTCATTTCAGAATTTTGCCAGAAGAAAAACTTCTGAAATGGAAGTACGTGATGATCTACCTATTAGGAAATGTCCTGGCTTGTGTTGCAGTTACGACATTCTTGAATGTCAATGACAAACGAAAGGTAGTAAAATATTCGTAAATGCTACCGCTATAAAAGGTATTCATTTTGATGACAATGACACAGTTTAAATTCTCATATTTTAGGGAGGCATCCTGAATCAAAGTAGACGACTTAAGTTGTTACGTGAACGAGAAGAGTTTATGAGACGACAGTCCGATGAATACTACTCAGATGAGGAACAAGGGGCAGAAACTGATCCACTTTTACCAGACTCCAGGAGAAATTACATAAATTAAAAGACGTTCCTTTTTAATCTACAGTATAGGCCTTTAAAACTTACATATCCAATGTAAAAATAATTGTATCCAGTTTAACCATAATCATTTTACTCATGCTCAAACGTTAAATGTTTATTGTAATATTCAGTATGCATTCATGGATGCTTTAATTGCTCAATGATTTATGTAGATTTTATGGTCAAATTATGATTTTTTTAAGAAATAAATTTTTAAAATATTATATATCATAATCCATCAGAGTTCAAGTCTTTTATCAACATTCTAGTTGAGGATGATGACAATGTTACAGAATGAACTGAAATGTAGGAGACATTGGTAAAGCTTCTTCTTGGATAAAATCACGAACAGACTAGACAGAAAAGAGACTATCGCATCCAGTAAATATGAACTTGGACAAATATTTCATCTACGTACATGCAATTTTATTAAGTCTGTCACATACATCGGACGCTTTCTCTTTACTATTTTCAATTTTAGCTATTCTTGACCCAAACTGTATAGCTCGTTTAGGTAAAATAGACGTCTGTTGTAGACCTAATCGTAATGCAGCTAAACGCAGAAGATATTTTTCTCCAAAACCTCTTGGAAGATTGAGATTCATCTAGAAATGAAAGGATTTCATATGCATTCATATTTGCCATTGATTTAAACGCTTAATAAACCATGGTACATGTGTTCAAATCACCTTTTTCCAAACTGCAAGACTATTTAGAAATGAGACAACGTCTTCATCTAAGAATGGAAATCTTGATTCCCGTGCGTGATCAGTGATGATTCTATCATCACGTCCCAGGTTTCGAGATGAAATGCGATCAATTTCCATTTCTATTTCATCGATTAAACCTTTCCAATTATCCTTTCTGAAACATCAGTCGAAATGTACATCGATAACCTATGAACAACTAGTAAAGAATCAGTCAAAATGACGAACTTACTGATAAATTCCTCTATGTCTTGAGTACCCTCCTAGTTGTTCATCAGCACCCATACCAACGAGTACTACCCTAGCTGGACTAGTATATTCCTCTTGATTAAGCAGGCCGTATCCTCTAGCAGCAAACCATATAGCACAACCAATACTATCATCTAAAACAGTCTTCAGTGGATAGACTAGATCACTTATACAATTCACTCTGAAAGATATGACTTCATAATTCAAACCTCGCGCTTTATCAAAGTACAATTTACACACATAAAAATTTTGACAAACCTTCGTTTTTGAAGTTCCTCAACAGTAACATTTATCTGAAGAAGTAAGAAATGCAATATCGAAGAGACTAGGCTGCACGTGTAAGCTATATTAATGTATACTTGCTAATACAGATTACCTCGATGAAATTCCATTTTCTTGCAGGATTTAATTTCTTCAGTTCCTCTAAGCCTGATAAACCAGTCAGTCTGTCTGGTACAGCGTATGGATCGCATGGTCTGCAAATCATGGACAAAATTAATCCTCGATTTCGAAAATGAATCATCGAATAATTCTTCAGAAGAGTAAAATACTTACATGTCTTCATTCTTCTGCTTACTGCGTGTGCATTTATTAAAAGAATTGGTTTTAGCTTGTAGTTGAAACGCTACGTTGAGCAGATCTATTGGTTGATCGGGTGGCACATGTCTGTAAGGTAAAACAAATTCCCCCTTTAGCTGTTAACTTATATTGTGATGCAAGAATTAGGCATACTCTCACAAGATGTAATTACCGATCAGCTAAAGCAGCGATCATCATTGAATCAATACCACCAGAAAATAAGACAGCTAATCTCGCATGATCACATCGTTTTGAGTCGGTGAAATTGAGAGAATCGCAATGATTTGATTCTGATAGAATTTCCTTTAAACAGTTACTACACAGTAATGGCTGTTCAGACACTCGTATCTCAATCGCTCGACTCAAAATGTTTACTAAATCATCAGCAAGTTTTATCATTTCATCGGATGCAGATTTGAAGAGATTTTCAGAATCGCTGCATTCTAAAATACCGGTCAGATCATTCATTGTGGGATTCAATCTATTGAATGGATGAATATGCAGTGGAACTGTCAGTTTTTCGTATATTAATTCACTTGGAGATACAGTAGACCCATGCACAGGTTCTACCCGAGTAGATTCACATTTCCTCCACGGAAACAAATGAACTTTCATATCGCTGTCCAAATAATAAATCCCATCAACAGGAATTTCTTCCCAATCCTGAAATTGACAAAGCGTTAATTCTAAGTTAATGAATTCCAAGTAAAAAGTGTAATCGAAGTGAAAAGGTCTCTTATACAAACCCAAGAACCAACTTTAATAGAACTAAGAATGAAGCAATCATGATTGTCTACCGGACGGTGCCACAATAGACATCTCCGGCCAAAATAATCTCTTCCAAACCAAATTCTTTTTAATTCTGCCTTAAAAACAAGAGAAAATACCTTATCATATCATTTAAAGACACTTGCTGTCGGGAACAAATATATATCTTAATATAAGTTAAAGTTTAAGTTACCGGGATCAAGTCTCAATTTTACCTGGTAATAAATGAACGACCAGGGGCCTTTTATTAAACCGAATATCTCCAGTATTTCACCGTCTGATTTACAATGAGACAACATTTCAAACAAAACTTTGGTATCATTTTGTTCTGCGGGAATCTACAAAATCAAATGTGTACTGTATTTATGAGTCAGAGATCCAGTGTTCTAGGATTGAATGTTAATTGCACTGCAATAGTCGTACCTGAATTCCACCAAATATTTCTCCATTCCATAGAAGCGTGTTGCCTTTTCCATCAGATATTGGTTGTGAAGTCAGAGGGCCGCGGAAATGTAACACACAGCCGTACATAAACAGTTTTAAACCATCTTGACCACTCGCATCAATATTATTGCAACTGTCTTGTCGATCTGGTCCCCTGTGCGGCAGTCGTGAATTTCTTATAACTTGTAAAATTTCATCAGTCTAAAAGAAAGAATAATCATAAGCCTTCTGCTACTAACAGGCAACAATATTGTTTTTAGGTAAGTGTACGTGAATTCACAGGGGCCAGACTACTGGGATCAAAAACTTGTTTCCGTCAGATGAGAGGTCTTGTTTGGTTGTGTCGTGGTGAAATGTAACTTCATTTTCAACTCCTTTTGTAAATGTAAGAAAATTAAAAACTCATGAAATTTGGTGAACTGTTCTCGATCTACAAAACATGAATCAATATCTAATAATGAATCTGAACTCACTGAATGCGTATTGTCATTTTCAGGAATTAACAATGAGAAAATACCACACATTGTATGAACAAAATTGATAGTAATCGTATCTAAAAAAATCTTCGCTCCGCGACCTTGAAATTACTAGTGTAAAGAAGCAGCGCTGAGTATGAATGAATGGTGACGTCACTACCGCGCTTCCCACGATCGACGACGCAAGCCCTTTCCAAGCATAGCGCCTTAGCGGATCTCACCAGCGCCATAGCGCATTTTAGGTCAACGTCATACGACTTTTATACGAGTTACTAATACATTTCCTTGGTCCAAAAAAACTTCGAAATTATTTGGAAGCGTCATGATTTTAGACTTTCGTACATTAAACAGGTCTTCTTGAAAGTTCAAGAAACTTGAACCGCAAAACGAATAGACCTAATTAGATTGGTAAAGAGCTTGGTTTTCATAAGAATAAATTCGTTGAATAATGTGTAGAATATAAAAACCCAATCTAATCGAAAAGTATACAGAACAGAGAAGCCGGTGGCCGCTCTAGCCATAGAGTTCTGATGCCCTGAGCCGCTGCCGATATGCAATAGAGTTGGTTGCCGGTCACCACGAATGGACAGGCAACCAGTCTAGCGGCGGCTCGGCCGGCAATCCCGATCTGGCGTATACTATGACGTAGTACTTCTTCTTGAATCCCGGCCAACATCAACCAAAATTGTTGCTTGTTTACATTCTTCGGGAATCCCGTAACACTAAATCACACAAAATGGAATTACAATGAATAAATCATGGACATTGGACTCGGGACGAACTTGAGTCTCGCATCGCCGGCTCGTTTCACTGAGTCGCGCCGGTCCTTGGAAGGTATAAGAGGTGGCTGCCGTCCAGGACAGGCTTAGCCCATAGTCAAAACAATTTAAAACAAATTATTTATTGTTCATTTATTTTAGAAACAATTTGTATGTTGTAAAATAAGACTGGATTTTCAGAAAAAGGCAAGGCTTGTCGGTGACTGACGAAAAAGGAATGTTAGAATAAATGTAGTAGTTGGTTAATAAAGAACTAAAGTTAAAAATATAACTACGTTAAATACAGGTATTTGAAAATACAACACACAATATGCTACGAATATGACAGCTTGAACTGGATTCCCTAAAGAGGATTATAGATTGATAAGTAAATTATGGCGTTTCATCTTTGATTAGAAAATATTCAAACTTTTACTTTATTCTATTGTCTGACTAATTTGATTCCAAAGTTTAAGACCCTCTCCTCTTCAAGCTCAAGTGTAGCCTGTTCATCAAAATTCGCCATTATGGTTATTAGAAATAGGCATATAATGCCTCCCGTTGGTTGTAACCGATACGATGGTTTCATTTAAAAACCCATATGCCAGAACAAAAAGTTTAGGACCCTTTAAGATTTTCGTACGTTAGTATTTCTATTAACGACAAAATGGAGATAAGTCCTCGATGATGATTATGAATTGACGCATTTAACTCAAAAAGATCAGCGAACGTGCGAGGTAGAAGGTTGTGTGAATATTGACAATGATACAGCTACCCGAGACAAATTATCAATGCCGAGAGCCAACGGGTGAAAGGACATGAATTCACAGAAGGTCATATGTCATTCTAAAAAGCCTTTTTATTATTAGGAAAACGAATAACTACAAGCAAGGTTGACAGTTTACAATTTACCGATACTACTTAGTCGGAATGTGATATAGTTTGCGAGCTCATTTCCGACAAGATCACACTGTATGTTTTTCATTTCCCATGTATTAAGTTTTGTCATCACCCAAGTTAAGCGTTGCACAAAAACCGCTCCTGTCAAATTAGAAAATCCCTGTCCAATACAACGCTCAAAGTCCAGCTGCACCAGTCCTACGAGCAATTAATTGCTCGTAGATCAGTCGTACTTAAGTCCATAAGTGATCTTACATTTTAAGACGATATAGTCTCAATCAGTTTGCCACATAAAAGTGGTCTCAGTAACGTTGTTAAATTGGCCACATAACTAAGTTGGTATTAGATTAATATTTAATGACTGTGCAACTGGCCCATGGGCATCGGCGCTTAGGAGAAACCCCTAATAAGAAATAATATCGCGAACCATTGCAGGATTCGAATCTAATGGCATTTTGGTGGCAAAAATCCCATTCATTTCTCCTCGGCGGGAATATCATTACTAGTCATTGGTCAGTCTTGTGCAATATGACGTCACGCCGGTGTCGGTATATAAGGCCCGGTCACGGGGCCACTCTTTCCAGTTCGGCCATTTTCAGGTAAGTTATGCTACGTCCATTTGATTTTTTTTGTTGATGAAATGTTTCTTAATTGATTATCTAATATCTTGGTATTAATGATTCTTTTATTAATATTGCAGCAGCATCCATTACGCAACAGCAGCAGATATCAGCATCATTAACAGCAGCACCAGAAATCAAAATAACGACGACCAACAACACACATACAGCAGCAGAAGAAGAAGATTAAGATAGAATTAGAAAAATGTCGTACACATTTGTTCTTGAAATCTTGCAGGCGGTACAGGTCGAGGCGGTGAAGAACAGCGGGTCCCTCGACCTGTTTTGTATCATCAGTAAGTTTTTATTCATTACCTTATCTCAGTTATTAAGCCTCAACTATCTCAATTACTTATCACGGTTACCTCAAATATTCAATACACAACAATCTAGCACAAATCTCTGAAATTTCATTAAAAGATTTCTCGAATCCGAAATCTTAATAAACTAGAGTATCTAAACTGCTAAATACTTACCCAATTCTATTCAGGTAATATCTTTATTCATTTGAATACACCAGTTAATTGAAAGTTCAATTATTTCAATGCTTAATCTCAAAAACTAATCACAAAAATATCGAGTTTTCAATACCTCAAATGTATAATTTTACTGATGTTAAATATTTCAATCATTTGATTCAAGGTCAAATCTCAGTTCAATACCAAAATATCATTGATTTTTTTCTTAAATCATTTATTTGTATTCTCAATTATATCATTTGATAATAGTTTAATATTCTTTTTATTAAATGACAACTCAATTATTCTTCATTGAAAAGTAAAATTTCATTCGATTCTGTTAATTCGTTCAAGCATCTACAAAATTCAATAAGGAAAGGAAATTATTTCTATTTCTGCATTAAAACAATCTAAGTTACAAATTAACTGCAGTAATGACAAATATATCTACCCTTGATGTCTCATAGAATTTCCATTCCTTTGCTTCATTCGAGACTCAACACAAATATTCATGAAACAAAATTGAATTGAATTTAATACAACTTCACTGACTCTTGATGGATGGGATTTAATAAAATGATGTAAAAACTTATTTCCGGGTTCAAATTTGACGTTTGTAAAGAATCCCATCACTCCAAGCATGTATCATTGATGCTCTTTAATTCTTTTCAGAAAGCTGCAAATAAACAGTTTGAAACTGTTTAATAGATAATAGGGTAAAAGTGCAGATCTGCACCTCTCCGCGTAAACGGTTCAATCAATTATGTTAAATATCATTGTTTCAGATTCAAAATGTCATCAGCAATATATTACATTGCCATTGGTTAATTTTAAGATATTTTCACTAGAGAGTAGAAAGATTTTAGCCAGGATTCTGGCATTCAGCAGATTGCGTCAATCACGAGAGGTGCGGATCTGCACTTTTACCGATAATAGGCCTCGGTCATCATTGATATCATTATCATGTGTATTTTTAGCAGGGTGGTGGCCAGTCCTCCGTCCATAAGACCACCCAAGCACAGGCCACATACAAATTCCAAATAAATAACTATAAAAAAGGCCTTTTATGTGAAGTTTGAATTTGCGTTGCGAGTTAGGCTATTGAAATTTTTACTGATTCATTTTTTATCCGATCAACAAGACTATATTGTCTTCAATTACTTTTTCTTGGTTCCTCGATTGTTAAATTAATTAATTATTTTTAGTTTGACTCGAACCAAAAAGCTTTATCATATTCTGGTTTTATTATCATACTACATATATCATATCTATGGCTAGAATGTGCTGGCATCTAGGCCCAAATCGCCGATCTTGATCTTGATCTTGATTATATACTCGGAGACTGCACGTAAGCACCTTTTTAATGTCACAGGGGTGTGTCGTATTTAAATGGCATGCAAGGCCGGGTCCAGTCAACGGGAAAAACAAGTTCCAGTACTCTTCTGTTGTGGACTGATTGTTTGAAGTTTATTGTCATATGATGACCTAGTTTTTCTGATTATGGACTGAATATAGTCATTTGGGTCGACTGCTATTTGGTGGTTGATGATCTTGTTCATTAGTTGGATCCTTCAGTTCGGTGTTCAGCATGTGATAAAAATTTTTGGCTTTTCTACATATGCTGTGACACGGCTCTCTCGCTTGTAGTCATGACAGATGAACCTAGCCACCCTACGTTGCACTTGTTCTATGGAGTCTATAACTCGGGTTAGATTCTAGTTAGGGAAAGGCAAACAAGATATAGGCATTGAGTGGTGTGTGTTTGAGGTAACCCCAAATGAATCAGAGGGTTGAGATGGTTATTGCTGTAATGCATGTGCTTACTCCATTTCATGTCTGACAATAGATATTAAGTGCCTGTAACTTCTTCAGGATGTGGTGACCAAGTTGGTAGAAGTAGGATATGGGTGTAATGCTTCTCCGTGCGATGCCCAATATGTTGCACTTTTTGGTGTAAAAGTGCATACCCCAATTCAGAGGTCAGTCCTGGAGTGCCTCCAGGTCATGCTGTAGTTATATCTGGTCAGCAATTAGCTATATGGGTTTGTAGATGATGCAGCTGTCTGTGAATTATAATCTAATGCTGGAATTAACTATTGTTGGTAGGTCATTGATGTAGATCAGAAACAACAGCAGTTCCAAGACTGTTCCTTGGGGTACTCCTAACAGGACATAAGCATCGTCTAATGTTGTACCAGGTCCATCTACCTGTAATTGTTGCGTACGTTGGCAGAAAAAATGCTTTAATCCATAAAGAATGAGGTTGTTGACACCATAGTGCTGAAATCTGATGCCTTGATTTCTGCTTGATCCCTCTTGTCAAAGGATCACATCAAGTCATCCATAGTGATCAGCAGTTGTGACTCGTAGGATCGGCCTTTTCTGAATCTGTGACATCTATGAGGATAGATTCTTCATCTTGGTGGTTCAGTATGTGTCGGCCTATCATGTGCTCCATCATTTTACAGCACACGCAAGTTAAAGATACTTTAGTTTTCTGACAGGTGCCTGTCTCCTTATTTTGACGACGGCATAACCAATTCTTTCTTCCAGTCGAGTGGTAATTCTTCTGATGTCAGTGACTGCTAGAAAAAGCAGTCATTGCAGGGGTGAGTTTCACGGCAGGCTCTTAGGATCCGATTTGGTATGTGGTCGGGACCACATGCCTTTTTTGGATTTAACTTCCGGACTCCCTTAACGTCAAACTGCTATTCCATGGGAGGCTAGTTATCATCTCTTGGTTCTGGTATGTTTACCAGGTCTTCTCAGAATTTGTTGACATCCTTGGCTTGCGAGCGAGGATCGCTGTGTACCTTGTGTCCACTCTATATTGGTGATGGTAAATAGCCTACCTGCGATCTGGATGTCTCACTCATGATAACGCACAACAGCATCCAACTCCTGCTGTTTTTCAACTGAGGAATAGAGTGATTCTTTCGACTGGAATCCCCCACTCGGCTGGAATAGCTAAGGTGCCACCCCAGGGGGAGCCCTTTGGGATGGAGTTTTTATTTCTTCAAATCGCTACTAGTCCTACAGTTTTAATCCGATCAATTCCAAATTTGGTATGAATGTTCTATGGACCAATACCTACAAAGTACAGAGCCCTTTTTGGATTTGGACCCAAAGGGGCACCCCCTAGGTATGCAGCTTCTATTTCTTCAAGCTTCTATTTCTTCCATATAAGCCGATATGCTCCTTGTTTATCTTTCCTCTTCTGTTCGTTGTATCGGGTGTAGCTGTTTTCAGGAATGCCTTCCTGATATTTTCATTTATCCATGGTAGACCAAGCTGTTATTCTTATTATTATTCATTAGTTATACCCGAACTGTATTGAAAGCAATGGGCGTTATGAAAACAATATATAATTTGATAATTTGAGGAATGAAGAAGATGCATTTGAAAGCTTTTCAGCAACAGTGTAAAAGGCTGGCGCAGGTGATCATAATATTGACATCTGTATGAGTTTTCTCAGGTTTTCTGTTAAATCGTGAGGCTAGTTATTCCAAAACAAATTTATATAGTTGTGAAACCTGAACTGTACCATAATTCCAGTTGTTGGTATGAACTAATTCTACCTATGCATTCCCAAAACTATTACCATCCACTATTGATGCATCAACAGATACGATGACAAAACCGAAATTGCCTTCAAACTCTTGATTTAGCAATGAATCAGATAAACTGGCAATTAATTGTAAAGATGATTCTGTCTAACAGTTGTTGGTATGATTTCAGTGATGAGTAAACAAAATTTTATTCATCACTATCGTATTGACAGACATAAGTCTACGTGGTATTAATGTGTAATATTCGTGATCCTTAATAGTTTTTCTTTTCATTTCAGCTGAAAGACTTGTCAGAGATGTCATCAAAAAGAAAAATGAGTCTGGCCACACTTATGAGGCGGCAACCCGTCTTCAACAAAGATTGCAAAGGTGTGTTGATCTTATGTCGTCTCATAAGCCGGTGGAGCCAATTCCACCAACACCTGAATTGGCTCCTCCGCAGGTGGTGGACCCTGCTCCTGCGGTGCAGGTGGTTGCGCCCACCGTATCTTCGGATACGGAGGTCGTGCCACCTGTTATCGTGGAGCAGGAGGTCGCCCCTGCCGTGGTTGCCCCGACAGAGGCGCCACAGGTCCAGACTCCTGCACCGCGCAGGTCGCCCCGTAGAAATATAAAAAAAGTTAATTATTCAGAAGGTTCGGGGCGGCCTAATAAAAAAAAATCTCCAAAACGTGCGACTCCTCCACCACCACCATCTTTTGAGGAGTCGAGTGATGAGGAGTTATTTTATACTCCTGGAGCTCCACAACCAGGGCCCCCACCACCACCACAAACACCTGTGGACGTGCAACAAAAGAAAAGAAAGAGAGGTACATATGAAAATAATAATGAAAATAATAATGAAATGCCCGCCCAGGCTGGAACATCGGGCGCTCCAGCGGGGGTACCACCCGCCCCCGCTGTAGAGCTTGTTGCACGTGGCCCTGGTTGGTCAAAGAATATAAGAATGAAAGATCCTATACAATTGCTCCGCGATGTTGAAGGGGCCTTTGATGGCAACTATAGATTCATTAAAAGACAACGGCGACAATAAAATACCATCCCCCTTCACTCGCCATCACTCCGGGCAACAACACCAGCCCATACACGTCTGCAGATCGGCACTCCTTTCATCATTCATTTTTATTATCACTTGTCACTTTGTATTATAAGTGAGTTTTAAAAACTTATTCATTTCATTTCATTTTTCGTCGGTCTGCAGTTCGCGCGGTGCCACAAAATATCTGTCAACCCCCCTTGCATTAGGAACCAGTGGGCGTGCAGTCCTGCATTATTAATGTTTTTTTATTAAAAAAAAAAGCAAAAACCAGATCTAACGAGTTTTTAACGAGAGTTTTACGGTTCTCTCAAAAAAATTAAAAAACAAAAAAATCAAAAAAATTCATCATCATTTCATCAACTTTATTTATTTTCCTTGGATGAATTTAATTTCATTCCATCATGTCATTCATCAATATTTTAAATTATTTTCATTTATTTTCTGACTGTACGTCCCGCTGTGTTCCTACCAAACCTGCCCACACCATTCCATTCCTGCATTCAAAATGACTCATGCAGTTCCATTCTTGCATTCAACATGATTTATGCAATTCCATTCCTGCATTCAAAATGACTCATGCAGTTCCATTCCTGCATTCAAAATGACTCATGCAGTTCCATTCCTGCATTCAAAATGACTCATGCAGTTCCATTCCTGCAATCAAAATGACTTATGCAATTCCATTCCTGCATTCAAAATTACTCGTGCAGTTCCATTCTTGCATTCAACATCATTTATGCAATTCCATTCCTGCATTCAAAATGACACTCATGCAGTTCCATTCTTGCATTCAAAATGACTCGTGCAGTTCCATTCCTGCATTCAAAATGACTCGTGCAGTTCCATGGATTTTTCAAATCAAAAGGA
Organism: Tubulanus polymorphus; assembly: GCF_964204645.1. Classification (NCBI taxonomy): domain Eukaryota; kingdom Metazoa; phylum Nemertea; class Palaeonemertea; order Tubulaniformes; family Tubulanidae; genus Tubulanus; species Tubulanus polymorphus. Next base: position 1,918,221 of record NC_134026.1, read on the forward strand.
CAGCTATGATTCACATAATGTGATTCTTTTTGATACTCAAAAACGCAGAGAAGGAACAGCTATGTTTTACACATAATGCGATTTCTTATCAAACTACATTGGAATACTTTTTTTATTGTGTTCCATGTTATCCCACCCCTGATACTATGACGTTCATACGTCAAGTTTAAAATCATTGTTTATTGTTATTAAAATACTTGTTTTTCTAATTACAGATTTAAAGATTTATTTGATTTATCACGAAAACTTGAAATGTTAATATCTATTGCCAAATAGCAGAAGGAAATCCTTTAAATGTGATTGGAAGGACTTCAAATATTCACTCGTTTAAGAATAGGAATATGTATTCATACGAATAACTGCGTGACATTGGATAAAATTTTGAGCAAAAATGGAAATCACAGCAAAAACAACGGTAATCAATTTCATTACATTTTTAGGATCAACCATGTTGATCCTTATCGACATCCTTACAGTTCTGAGAGTAACTTTCTGTTAGCTCTGGGTGGTCAAATTGTAACTACTGGATATACACAGCTGATATTTTGTCATCAGAAGAGAAATAGGTGTTGGAATTAATATGGAAAGTTGTGTCCATCAGCTCTTTGTCGTTTGGAAGTACTGGGAGAAAATGAGCAGATGAATTTTCCCCATTTCTAATGATCGATGCTTGACCTTGTTTCTTGATAATATCATCACTGGGAGAGCCCGTCTGCATCCAAGTTCAATGTTATAGAATAAACATTGAATGGATCGTCTGCCATGTGCAGTCATGGGAATAATGTAATACCATGCATACTATCACACACGCTTACTACTGGTGTTGTGTGCGCCAAGATTTCATCTTCATACCTTATTGCAAATCCCACAACAAATCCATTTCAATGCTCAACGGTTAACTGTACTCAGTTGATCCTACTGCACCCATGGTCCTTTATTAGGGTGTAAAATGGAATAATTCACTTGATCCATGATCAATACATGAATTTAATAATTGATAAATACGATAAATAAAACCTTATAAAATTCTGTATAGATTCAGTAAAAGAATGATCTCTGATAAGAGAATTTGTTGTTGTCAAGTCGGTGAAGTTGTATTGGCTGATAACGATCCTAATGATCATCAGGTTCAGAATTTGACTTCATAATTCTTGTTTATTGAGCAGAGGAGAGAGAGTAGTTAGCGTTGATGAGGAGTTAAGGTGTGATGATTTAGATTTTTACACCAAATAATTGAGCATTAAATAAAAGATAAGATTGAGATATTTTTAGATAATGTGATTGAAAATTCAGATTTGAGAAATAATCATTGATATTTTGAAATGAAATCGCTGGGATATGACCTAGGATCAGCAAGTATTAAAACATCATTAAAGATGAATAGAAATGATAATTCTAATCAAAATCAGATATTATTCATATCTTGGATATTCAAAATTGCCAAGTGTATAGAGGATATATATATATATAAACTTGGGAAATTAGGAAATTGAGTTGGGGAATTGATCCCTTGTATAGAGGATAGTCATGGAGAGCAGGTTGAACCCCCTGTATAGAGAACAGTCAGAAAAGGGAAGTTAATTCCTGTATAGAGGGCAGTCATAGAAGGGAAGTTCATTCCTGTATAGAGGACAGTCAGAGAAGGGATGTTAATTCCTGTATAGAGGACAGTCAGAGAAGGGAAGTTCATTCCTGTATAGAGGGCAGTCAGAGAAGGGAAATTAATTCCTGTATAGAGGGCAGTCATAGAAGGGAAGTTCATTCCTGTATAGAGGATAGTCATGGAGAGTAGGTTGAACCCCCTGTATAGAGAACAGTCAGAAAAGGGAAGTTAATTCCTGTATAGAGGGCAGTCATAGAAGGGAAGTTCATTCCTGTATAGAGGACAGTCAGAGAAGGGATGTTAATTCCTGTATAGAGGACAGTCAGAGAAGGGAAATTAATTCCTGTATAGAGGACAGTCAGAGAAGGGAAATTAATTCCTGTATAGAGGGAAGTCAGAGAAGGGAAATTAATTCCTGTATAGAGGGAAGTCAGAGAAGGGAAATTAATTCCTGTATAGAGGACAGTCAGAGAAGGGAAGTTAATTCCTGTATAGAGGACAGTCAGAGAGGGGAAGTTAATTCCTGTATAGAGGGCAGTCAGAGAGGGGAAGTTAATTCCTGTATAGAGGACAGTCAGAGAAGGGAAGTTAATTCCTGTATAGAGGGCAGTCAGAGAGGGGAAGTTAATTCCTGTATAGAGGACAGTCAGAGAAGGGAAGTTAATTCCTGTATAGAGGGCAGTCAGAGAGGGGAAGTTAATTCCTGTATAGAGGACAGTCAGAGAGGGGAAGTTAATTCCTGTATAGAGGGCAGTCAGAGAGGGGAAGTTAATTCCTGTATAGAGGACAGTCAGAGAAGGGAAGTTAATTCCTGTATAGAGGGCAGTCAGAGAGGGGAAGTTAATTCCTGTATAGAGGACAGTCAGAGAAGGGAAGTTAATTCCTGTATAGAGGGCAATCAGAGAGGGGAAGTTAATTCCTGTATAGAGGACAGTCAGAGAGGGGAAGTTAATTCCTGTATAGAGGGCAGTCAGAGAGGGGAAATTAATTCCTGTATAGAGGACAGTCATAGAAGGGAAGTTCATTCCTGTATAGAGGACAGTCAGAGAGGGGAAATTAATTCCTGTATAGAGGACGGTCAAGAGAAGGAAGTTCATTCCTGTATAGAGGACAGTCAGAGAAGGAAGTTCATTCCTGTATAGAGGACAGTCAGAGGTTGGTCGCATCCAACAAAAACCAGCATCATCATCATCATCATCATCAATAGCCAGCAAACATTTCAGTAATATTCCAGTTATTGAACAGTTAGTGTTCAGATTATTACCGTTACAGTTTTTCACTTATTTCCTAAAGATTCAACCAAATTCATTTTATAAAAGTTACCGGCGTCAAACCTATCGCATTCAAGAAGAAACTATTATCTTAAAAACTATTTTATCTGAATCTTACATCAACTATTAATTATCTAAAAATTGTTTTATCCACATCTTAACAACTCTTGAATATCTAAAAAAAATCTGCGTTGTTAAACATTATTGAATATCACGGAACAAATTTTATGTATATCATATTTTAAATTGTTTTATTTGTACTTATTTTAAACTATTTTAATCTTAAATAATTTCAAACCATTTTATATTTTTTAAGAACTAGATTATATTCGTTTTTAAAAACTAACCTACAGATCAATTTGATGAGTTATTTATCTTATATTTGACTATATCATATACTGGAACCCAAGATATTTGAAACGGATAACTGAAGGTCCAGGTTTTATCACTGAATACTCTTTGACACAATTACGTGGTCCACAACACAGATACAAATAGTGGTTATATAAAAGGCCCATATATTATAATGCACGCACGAAGAGCTTGTACTCATAGTTCATATGAAATGTGATTGAGAACTTCTCATACTTTATTTAATCTTCTTTTCTTGATTTTTCTATTTTGTTTTAAAGATATTTTCAGTTTGTCTGTGAGTTTATTGTATTCACTTTTTGATTTCAGTTTATTTGTTTATTGTGTTTAGATCTAGTTATTTAAGTCTATTCATGGCTATTTATTTAAGTATATTTCTAGTTATTCAAGTCTATTTAGGTCTCGCTATTTAAGTCTATTTAGGTCTAGTTATTTAAGTATATTTCTAGTTATTCAAGTCTATTTAGGTCTCGCTATTTAAGCTAGTTATTTAAGTATATTTCTAGTTATTCAAGTCTATTTAGGCTAATTTACTTAAGTATATTTAGGTCTAGTAATTTAAGTATATTTAGGTCTAGTTATTTTAGTCGATTTTTAGTTATTCAAGTTGAGTTATTTAAGTATATTTAAGTCTCGTTATTTAAGTTTGTTTGGGTCAAGTTATATTATTATTTTAAAGTTTAGTTATTAAAGGTATAAAGTCTGTTGTTTCTAGGGTTCGGAATAAACAAATTTTCATCATTGATAAAATCACTCTAGGGATCATCAATAAAATACATTAATGTTCAGGTGTGATAGAATACTGTTAGGTAATTTTATTGTTTTATGAACTGGGGGTAAATTTGTCATCGATAGAATTACTCTCGGGATCATCAGTAATAAACATTTATAAAATGCTTCATGAGATTTTTTTTTTTGAATTATCAAAAATTATTTTATGGAAACAGTTAATAATAGAATTAATTTTTTTGAACTGAGGGTAAATTTTTCATTGATAGAAAGAATTACTCTCAGTTCATAAGTAAACTACACAAATGAGGTTCAATATGTTTTTTTGTATTGATGATAGAATACTCTTAGATTATGAACTGAGGGTAATTTTGTCATTGATAGAATTACTCTCAGGTCATCAGTAAAATACATCAATTATAAAGTTAGTAGGATTATCAGTGAAATATATTTATATTAAATTTAATCAGTTTTAATTATGATAGAATACTGTTAGGTTATTTTTATTGTTTTATGAACTGAAGGTAAATCTGTCATTGATAGAATTACTCTCAGGTCATCAGTAAAATACATTAATTATAAAGTTAGTCGGATTATCAGTAAAATATATTTATAGTAATATTGATCAGTTTTAATCATGATAGAATACTGTTAGGTTATTTTTATTGTTTTATGAACTGAGGGTAAATCTGTCATTGATAGAATTACTCTCAGGTCATCAGTAAAATACATTAATTATAAAGTTAGTAGGATTATCAGTAAAATATATTTATAGTAATATTGATCAGTTTTAATCAGGATAGAATACTGTTAGGTTATTTTGTTCTATGAACTGAGGGTAAATCTGTCATTGATAGAATTACTCTCAGGTCATCAGTAAAATACATTAATTATAAAGTTAGTAGGATTATCAGTAAAATATATTTATAGTAATATTGATCAGTTTTAATCATGATAGAATACTGTTAGGTTATTTTATTGTTTTATGAACTGAGGGTAAATCTGTCATTGATAGAATTATTCTCAGGTCATCAGTAAAATACATTAATTATAAAGTTAGTAGGATTATCAGTAAAATATATTTATAGTAATATTGATCAGTTTTAATCATGATAGAATACTGTTAGGTTATTTTTATTGTTTTATGAACTGAGGGTAAATCTGTCATTGATAGAATTACTCTCAGGTCATCAGTAAAATACATTAATTATAAAGTTAGTCGGATTATCAGTAAAATATATTTATAGTAAAATTGATCAGTTTTAATCATGATAGAATACTGTTAGGTTATTTTATTGTTTTATGAACTGAAGGTAAATCTGTCATTGATAGAATTATTCTCAGGTCATCAGTAAAATACATTAATTATAAAGTTAGTCGGATTATCAGTAAAATATATTTATAGTAAAATTGATCAGTTTTAAGTATGATAGAATACTGTTAGGTTATTTTTATTGTTTTATGAACTGAGGGTAAATTTGTCATTGATAGAATTATTCTCGGGATCATCAGTAAAATACATTAATAATAAAGTTAGTTGGATTATCAGTAAAATATATTTATAGCATTAATTGATCAGTTTTAATTATGATAGAATACTGTTAGGTTATTTTTATTGTTTTATGAACTGAGGGTAAATCTGACATTGTATGAAATTGTTTATATTGGTACTCGTTCCTTGATTGTGGTGAGTTTAAAGGTCATTGGTTTCTGTATGAATTCACCTGGCGTATTGTCAGATTGTCAAGCATTTCGACCAGAGGACATGGTGTCCCTGGAGCACTAGTGTCACCACTTTTAAGGTTCTCAAACACATTTCTTATAAACAGCTATATTTATTGAATGAAACTATTTCTAACTTTATTTCAGTTTCATATTTCCCCCATAATCTATCATGTTTCACTTATTTATTTTTAGTCTTTAGTCGCACAATGCATTGTCATGGCTGTGGCCTGTCCACCTGTCCACGTTAATAGCGACACTTAAGATGGCTAACTGGCAGCCAGATTTGATTGTTAAAACTATTATTTTAATTAATTATTATTCATTCTAGTACTCAAAATTATTATTACCATAGAAAAGATGTAGGGTGCTAAGCGAAGCATTAATTACATGCATGCTCAAGAAGGCTGACTGGCAGCCATATTCAATTTTTTCAAAACTATTTAGGGGTTTAGTTTGAATAAGTTAGGGCTAGAGTGCCATGGTAATGATTGATATTCATTTTGGATATGAAGTCTGAATCAAGATGGCTTACTGGCAGCCATGTTTACACATACTGCTAACTAATCATTTTCAAGGAAAAGGTCTAAGGTACCAGAGTGGTTGAAATCAAACTAAACTAAACTACCTGTGGCCATATTGGTTGCAAAGCTAACTGGTGACCATATCAGATTTCATTATTATGTTTTCATTATGAAGATGGTTGACTGGTGGCTGAATTGGATTTATCTTCTTTTCATTTTCACAATCAAGATGGCTGACTCGTAGCCGTATTGAATTTCAGTAATCTCCTGTGTCTCATATGCACTTGTTTTCTGCATGCAATTTTTTTCTATCGCTCTTCTCTACTACCTGCAGCTTTCTCATTCAATAAATATCAATGTATATATCAACATCATTGGGAGGTGCACCTGGCCTTATATACCGCGCGGTAAAAACCACTCTTTCTGTGATTGTGTAGTACCAGTAATTGATGATCATCGAGTGAGTGATTGGCCTGGCCCAGTTATTCTAAAATCACTGGGGCTTTAATTATTAAAGGTAAATAATGATGAAAACTAGAAATTTAGATATTTTATCAAATTGATCGACACATCAATCAATCTATCTGTACTAACACTAATTGTAAATTTGTAAAAAGTTGTTGGTTTTTATTTGTATATTTGATATTTTTTAAATATTTTTTTCTTGATTTTAATTTTTACTTGTAAATATACTTTTTATGTATGTATTAAACTTGGAAACTTGGATTTTGAATATTATCTTAAAACCTTGTAATTTTCTTAACTACACAATATCTAAACATCAATTCAAGCTATTTTAACCCAGATTTAGGCCACATTTTCATAAAATAAAATTGCTTTATTTGATCACAAGAAGAATTCGTTCAATCTTGGCTTTATACTTTTACCAGTGTTTTTAAAGTTGTCCTGAGGTACGACGTTAAACTGCCTCTCTCTCTCTCTCTCTCTCTCTCTCTCTCTCTCTCCCTCTCCCTCTCCCTCTCCCTCTCCCTCTCCCTCTCCCTCTCCCTCTCCCTCTCCCTCTCCCTCTCCCTCTCCCTCTCCCTCTCCCTCTCCCTCTCCCTCTCCCTCTCCCTCTCCCTCTCCCTCTCCCTCTCCCTCTCCCTCTCCCTCTCCCTCTCCTCCCCTCTCTTTCCTCCCTCTCTTTCCTCTCCTCTCTTTCCTCTCCTCTCTTTCCTCTCCTCTCTTTCCTCTCCTCTCTTTCCTCTCCTCTCTTTCCTCTCCTCTCCTCTCCTCTCTTTCCTCTCTCTCCTCTCCTCTCTCTCTTTCCTCTCCCTCTCCTCTCTTTCCTCTCTTTCCTCTTTCTCCTTTCTCTCTTCACTTTTCCCTCGCCGATTCGCAGTTTGGTTTGATGATGATGATGATGATGATGATGATGATGCTGGTAATACAGAATTTATACTGAACAGCAGTTAAGAAAATTTCCATTCGACACTGTATTAGATACCTCTAGTGGATTTGTCTTAAGAGATATCGATAAGAATACTCTTTCCTTGAGCAACTATCAAAATGTTTAAGCCTAAGAGTCTTTCTTATAGGATAGGTCTAAGTGTAAGACCTCTAAGACTGCTGAAGGATTGGTACAAATCTAAGACTGCGTATGGGATAGGTCTAGTGTAAGTCTGCTTATAGGATGAGTCTAGTGTAAGAGTGCTTGTAGGATAGGTCTAAGTGTAAGTCTTCTAAGACTGCTTATGGGATAGGTCTAGTGTAAGACTTCTAAGACTGCTTGTAGGATAGGTCTAAGTGTAAGACTTCTAAGACTGCTTACAGGATAGGTCTAAGTGTAAGACTTCTAAGACTGCTTACAGGATAGGTCTAAGTGTAAGACTTCTAAGACTGCTTACAGGATAGGTCTAAGTGTAAGACTTCTAAGACTGTTTCCAGGATAGGTCTAAGTGTAAGACTTCTAAGACTGCTTGCTGAATAGGTCTAAGTGTAAGACTTCTAAGACTACTTACAGGATAGGTCTAAGTGTAAGACTTCTAAGACTGCTTACAGGATAGGTCTTAGTGTAAGACTTCTAAGACTGCTTGTAGGATACGGTAGGTCTAAGTGTAAGACTTCTAAGACTGCTTGTAGGATAGGTCTAAGTGTGAGACTTCTAAGACTGCTTGTAGGAAAGGTCTAAGTGTAAGACTTCTAAGACTGCTTGTAGGAAAGGTCTAAGTGTAAGACTTCTAAGACTGCTTACAGGATAGGTCTAAGTGTAAGACTTCTAAGACTGCTTGTAGGATAGGTCTAAGTGTAAGACTTCTAAGACTGCTTGTAGGATAGGTCTAAGTGTAAGACCTCTAAAACTGCTTGTAGGATAGGTCTAAGTGTAAGACTTCTAAGACTGCTTACAGGATAGGTCTAAGTGTAAGACTTCTAAGACTGCTTGTAGGATAGGTCTAAGTGTAAGACTTCTAAGACTGCTTACAGGATAGGTCTAAGTGTAAGACTTCTAAGACTGCTTGTAGGATAGGTCTAAGTGTGAGACTTCTAAGACTGCTTGTAGGAAAGGTCTAAGTGTAAGACTTCTAAGACTGCTTGTAGGATAGGTCTAAGTGTAAGACTTCTAAGACTGCTTGTAGGATAGGTCTAAGTGTAAGACTTCTAAGACTGCTTGTAGGATAGGTCTAAGTGTAAGACTTCTAAGACTGCTTGTAGGATAGGTCTAAGTGTAAGACTTCTAAGACTGCTTGTAGGATAGGTCTAAGTGTAAGACTTCTAAGACTGCATATAAGACTGTTTATAGGATAGGTACAAATCTGAGACTTCTTATGCCATAGGTCTAAGTGTAAGAGTACTTATGGGATAGGTACAAATCTAAGACTTTTAAGACTGCTGGTAGGAAAGGTCTAAGTGTGAGACTACTAAGACTGCTTGTAGGATAGGTCTAAGTGTAAGACTTCTAAGACTGCTTGTAGGATAGGTCTTAGTGTAAGACTTCTAAGACTGCTTATAGGATAGGTGCAAATCTTGGGACATCTTATGGCATAGGTCTAAGTGTAAGAGTGCTTATAGGATAGGTACAAATCTAAGACTGCTTATGGGATAGGTCTAAGTCTAAGACTTCTAAGACATAGTGTTGTAATACATGGTGTTGTGTGCTATGTAGATTGGTATTAAGTTCAGCTACCTTGAAACATTGATATGTGTACTGAAACATTGATACGTTGGTGATTTGGCTGCTTGTTCTACCTCCCCTTCCTAGGGGGATGTCAGTTTTCAATAACTATGATACTGGCTTGTTGATGTGACCTTCTTCACTCTTTGATGTTCAAAATAGTTATAAAATAATGATAGATATAGAATAATGATAAGTATAGGATAATAATAGGTTAAATAATAATAGGCATGAAATGATAATAAGGTATAGAATAATAATAAGCATAGTAAAATAATTATAATATGTTTGAATGTTTCTCCTTCTTGATTATTGCTGTATGGTAGTTGCATCTACATCAAATTCACTGAATGATGCTGATAGCTGCTGTGCAGTTCAGCCATCTTGAAACATTGATACATGTACTGAAACATTGATACATGTACCGGTACTGAAATATTGATACATGTACTGAAACATTGATCCACATACTGATTTGGTGGTACGTTCTACCTCCTCTCCTCTGCTTTTAGGCGTAATATGAAAAATGTCAGTCAACTATGATACTGGCTAGTTGATGTGACCTTCTTCACACTTTTGATACATATATTAAATGAATAATAGGTATGAAATAATAAGGTATACTTAAAAGAATTATGAATTTTCTCCTCCTCCACCTCATGTAGGGATAATGTAGAGTTTTGGGATCTCATATCTACTCGTTCTTGAAATTTCAAGTAAAACAGACTCAAAACACTGATTGCTGCATCTTTAAATACGACTGGTTCCTACGGCATATGAATTCCCAATTCGCATTATCATTAACGTTAATTGTCAGTGACTCAAAACACTGATTGCTGCCTTTTCCAAATACTGTTGATTGCTGCTGTAATGAATTTCTGGGTTGCTTTATCATTGATGTTAATTCTCAGTGACTCAAAACACTGATTGCTGCCTCTTCCAAATACTGTTGATTGCTGCTGAAATGAATTTCCAATTCGCATTATCATTGATGTTAATTCTCAGTGACTCAAAACACTGATTGCTGCCTTTTCCAAATACTGTTGATTACTGCTGTAATGAATTTCTTCAACTGTCATGTAGAAACGTGACAAACAAACTGAATTGTCAGAATGTTATGTCACTGATGACCTCCTTTAATACTGCTGTTTTCTGGTGGTGTTAATTGATATGCTCTGTTTTGGGGTGATACCTAAAATATATATAAAAATTATTACATTAAACATTATAACAACATGAATCATCCTCCTTAAATACTGCTGCTTGCTGCTGGCTCTGTTTTGGGGTGATATTGAGTTCAGGGAGCTCCTCCTTCCTTCTTCGACTGTCATGTAGAAACGTGACAAACTAACTGAATTGTCAGTGTGTTACATCACTGATGACCTCCTTAAATACTGCTGCTTGCTGCTGGGTGTTAATTAATACACTTGTTTTGGGGTGATATTGATTTCAGGAGTCTCCTCCTTCCTTCTTCAACTGTCATGTTGAAACGTGACAAACAAACTGAATTGTCAGTGTGTTACATCACTAATGACCTCCTTTAATACTGCTGCTTGCTGCTGGCTCTGTTTTGGGGTTATATTGAGATCAGGAGTCTCCTCCTTCCTGCTTCAACTTTCATGTAGAAACGTGACAAACAAACTGAATTGTCAGTGTGTTACATCACTGATGGGCTCCTTTAATACTGCTGCTTGCTGCTGCGTGTTAATTAATACACTCTGTTTTGGGGTGATATTGATTTCAGGAGTCTCCTCCTTCCTTCTTCAACTGTCATGTAGAAACGTGACAAACAAACTGAATTGTCAGTGTGTTACAACACTGTTGGGCTCCTTTAATACTGCTGCTTGCTGCTGGGTGTTAATTAATACACTCTGTTTTGGGGTGATATCTAAAATATATATAAGAATTATTACATTAAACATTATAACAACATGAATCATCCTCCTCAAATACTGCTGCTTGCTGCTGGCTCTGTTTTGGGTGATATTGGGATCAGGAGCCTCCTCCTTCCTGCTTCAACTGTCATGTAGAAACGTGACAAACAAACTGAATTGTCAGTGTGTTACAACACTGTTGGGCTCCTTTAATACTGCTGCTTGCTGGTGGTGTTAATTGATACACTCTGTTTTGGGGTGATATCTAAAATATATATAAGAATTATTACATTAAACATTATAACAACATGAATCATCCTCCTTAAATACTGCTGCTTGCTGCTGGCTCTGTTTTGGGGTGATATTGAGATCAGGAATCTCCTCCTTCCTGCTTCAACTATCATATAGAAACGTGACAAACTGTATGGTCAGTGTGTTACATCACTGATGACCTCCTTAAATACTGCTGCTTGCTGCTGGCTCTGTTTTGGGGTGATATTGAGATCAGGAGTCTCCTCCTTCCTGCTTCAACTGTCATGTAGAAACGTGACAAACAAACTGAATTGTCAGTGTGTTACATCATTGATGACCTCCTTTAATACTGCTGCTTGCTGCTGGCTCTGTTTTGGGGTGATATTGAGATCAGGAGTCTTCTCCTTCCTGCTTCAACTGTCATGTAGAAACGTGACAAACAAACTGAATTGTCAGTGTGTTACATCACTGATGACCTCCTTTAATACTGCTGCTTGCTGCTGGCTCTGTTTTGGGGTGATATTGAGATCAGGAGTCTTCTCCTTCCTGCTTCAACTGTCATGTAGAAACGTGACAAACAAACTGAATTGTCAGTGTGTTACAACATTGATGACCTCCTTTAATACTGCTGCTTGCTGCTGGCTGTGTTTTGGGGTGATATTGAGATCAGGAGTCTCCTCCTTCCTTCTTCAACTGTCATGTAGAAACGTGACAAACAAACTTAATTGTCAGTGTGTTACATCATTGATGACCTCCTTTAATACTGCTGCTTGCTGCTGGCTCTGTTTTGGGGTGATATTGAGATCAGGAGTCTTCTCCTTCCTGCTTCAACTGTCATGTAGAAACGTGACAAACAAACTGAATTGTCAGTGTGTTACATCACTGATGACCTCCTTTAATACTGCTGCTTGCTGCTGGCTCTGTTTTGTGGTGATATTGAGATCGGGAGTCTCCTCCTTCCTTCTTCGACTGTCATGTAGAAACGTGACAAACAAACTGAATTGTCAGTGTGTTACATCACTGATGACCTCCTTTAATACTGCTGCTTGAGGCTGGGTGTTAATTGATATGCTCTGGGGTGATATCGATGCATTCTCCTCCCTTCTTCAACTGTCATGTAGAAACGTGACAAACAAACTGAATTGTCAGTGTGTTACATCACTGATGACCTCCTTAAATACTGCTGCTTGAGGCTGGGTGTTGATTAATACACTCTGTTTTGGGGTGATATTGAGATCAGGAGTCTTCTCCTTCCTGCTTCAACTGTCATGTAGAAACGTGACAAACAAACTGAATTGTCAGTGCGTTACAACACTGATGACCTCCTCTAATACTGCTGCTTGCTGCTGGGTGTTAATTCTTACCACCTTCCATGAACTTCTTGAATTATTACATTAAACATTATTACTATAAGAATTATTACATTAAACATTATAACATCATGAATCATCCTCCTTAAATACTGCTGCTTGCTGCTGGCTCTGTTTTGGGGTGATATTGAGTTCAGGAGTCTCCTCCTTCCTTCTTCAACTGTCATGTAGAAACGTGACAAAGGAACTGAATTGTCAGTGCATTACAACACTGATGACCTCCTTTAATACTGCTGCTTACTGCTGGGTGTTAATTAATACACTCTGTTGGGGTGATATTGAGTTCAGGAGTCTCCTCCTTCCTTCTTCAACTGTCATGTAGAAACGTGACAAAGGAACTGAATTGTCAGTGCGTTACAACACTGATGACCTCCTTTAATACTGCTGCTTGCTGCTGGGTGTTAATTCTTACCACCTTCCATGAACTTCTTGAATTATTACATTAAACATTATTACTATAAGAATTATTACATTAAACATTATAACATCATGAATCATCCTCCTTAAATACTGCTGCTTGCTGCTGGCTCTGTTTTGGGGTGATATTGAGTTCAGGAGTCTCCTCCTTCCTGCTTCAACTGTCATGTAGAAACGTGACAAACAAACTGAATTGTCAGTGTGTTACATCACTGATGACCTCCTTTAATACTGCTGCTTGCTGCTGGCTCTGTTTTGGGGTGATATTGAGATCAGGAGTCTTCTCCTTCCTGCTTCAACTGTCATGTAGAAACGTGACAAACAAACTGAATTGTCAGTGTGTTACAACATTGATGACCTCCTTTAATACTGCTGCTTGCTGCTGGCTGTGTTTTGGGGTGATATTGAGATCAGGAGTCTCCTCCTTCCTTCTTCAACTGTCATGTAGAAACGTGACAAACAAACTTAATTGTCAGTGTGTTACATCATTGATGACCTCCTTTAATACTGCTGCTTGCTGCTGGCTCTGTTTTGGGGTGATATTGAGATCAGGAGTCTTCTCCTTCCTGCTTCAACTGTCATGTAGAAACGTGACAAACAAACTGAATTGTCAGTGTGTTACATCACTGATGACCTCCTTTAATACTGCTGCTTGCTGCTGGCTCTGTTTTGTGGTGATATTGAGATCGGGAGTCTCCTCCTTCCTTCTTCGACTGTCATGTAGAAACGTGACAAACAAACTGAATTGTCAGTGTGTTACATCACTGATGACCTCCTTTAATACTGCTGCTTGAGGCTGGGTGTTAATTGATATGCTCTGGGGTGATATCGATGCATTCTCCTCCCTTCTTCAACTGTCATGTAGAAACGTGACAAACAAACTGAATTGTCAGTGTGTTACATCACTGATGACCTCCTTAAATACTGCTGCTTGAGGCTGGGTGTTGATTAATACACTCTGTTTTGGGGTGATATTGAGATCAGGAGTCTTCTCCTTCCTGCTTCAACTGTCATGTAGAAACGTGACAAACAAACTGAATTGTCAGTGCGTTACAACACTGATGACCTCCTCTAATACTGCTGCTTGCTGCTGGGTGTTAATTCTTACCACCTTCCATGAACTTCTTGAATTATTACATTAAACATTATTACTATAAGAATTATTACATTAAACATTATAACATCATGAATCATCCTCCTTAAATACTGCTGCTTGCTGCTGGCTCTGTTTTGGGGTGATATTGAGTTCAGGAGTCTCCTCCTTCCTTCTTCAACTGTCATGTAGAAACGTGACAAAGGAACTGAATTGTCAGTGCATTACAACACTGATGACCTCCTTTAATACTGCTGCTTACTGCTGGGTGTTAATTAATACACTCTGTTGGGGTGATATTGAGTTCAGGAGTCTCCTCCTTCCTTCTTCAACTGTCATGTAGAAACGTGACAAAGGAACTGAATTGTCAGTGCGTTACAACACTGATGACCTCCTTTAATACTGCTGCTTGCTGCTGGGTGTTAATTCTTACCACCTTCCATGAACTTCTTGAATTATTACATTAAACATTATAACATCATGAATCATCCTCCTTAAATACTGCTGCTTGCTGCTGGCTCTGTTTTGGGGTGATATTGAGTTCAGGAGTCTCCTCCTTCCTTCTTCAACTGTCATGTAGAAACGTGACAAAGGAACTGAATTGTCAGTGCGTTACAACACTGATGACCTCCTTTAATACTGCTGCTTGCTGCTGGGTGTTGATTCTTACCACCTTCCATGAACTTCGTGAATTATTACATTAAACATTATTACTATAAGAATTATTACATTAAACATTATAACATCATGAATCATCCTCCTTAAATACTGCTGCTTGCTGCTGGCTCTGTTTTGGGGTGATATTGAGTTCAGGAGTCTCCTCCTTCCTTCTTCAACTGTCATGTAGAAACGTGACAAAGGAACTGAATTGTCAGTGCGTTACAACACTGATGACCTCCTTTAATACTGCTGCTTGCTGCTGGGTGTTGATTCTTACCACCTTCCATGAACTTCTTGAATTATTACATTAAACATTATTACTATAAGAATTATTACATTAAACATCATAACATCATGAATCATCCTCCTTAAATACTGCTGCTTGCTGCTGGCTCTGTTTTGGGGTGATATTGAGTTCAGGAGTCTCCTCCTTTCTTCTTCAACTGTCATGTAGAAACGTGACAAACGAACTGAATTGTCTGTGCATTAAACACTGATGACCTCCTTTAATACTGCTGCTTGCTGCTGCGTGTTAATTGATACACTCTGTTTTGGGGTGATATTGAGTTCAGGAGTCTCCTCCTTCCTTCTTCAACTGTCATGTAGAAACGTGACAAACGAACTGAATTTTCAGTGTGTTACAACACTGATGACTACCTTTAATACTGCTGCTTGCTGCTGGGTGTTAATTGATACACTCTGTTTTGGGTTGATATTGAGTGCAGGAGTCTCCTCCTTCCTTCTTCAACTGTCATGTAGAAACGTGACAAAGGAACTGAATTGTCAGTGCGTTACAACACTGATGACCTCCTTTAATACTGCTGCTTGCTGCTGGGTGTTAATTTTTACCACCTTCCATGAACTTCTTGAATTATTACATTAAACATTATTACTATAAGAATTATTACATTAATCATTATAACATCATGAATCATCCTCCTTAAATACTGCTGCTTGCTGCTGGCTCTGTTTTGGGGTGATATTGAGTTCAGGAGTCTCCTCCTTTCTTCTTCAACTGTCATGTAGAAACGTGACAAACGAACTGAATTGTCTGTGCATTAAACACTGATGACCTCCTTTAATACTGCTGCTTGCTGCTGGGTGTTAATAAATACACTCTGTTCAGGGGTGATATTGAGTGCAGGAGTCTCCTCCTTCCTTCTTCAACTGTCATGTAGAAACGTGACTTACAAACTGAATTGTCAGTGTGTTACAAAACTGATGACCTCCTTTAATACTGCTGCTTGCTGCTGGGTGTTAATAAATACACTCTGTTCAGGGGTGATATTGAGTGCAGGAGTCTCCTCCTTCCTTCTTCAACTGTCATGTAGAAACATGACAAACAAACTGAATTGTCAGTCTGGTACAACACTGATGACCTCCTTAAATACTGCTGCTTGCTGCTGCGCGTTAATAAATACACTCTGTAATGGGGTGATATTGAGTTTTGGCAAGTTTTGCTCCCTGAGCATCCTTATTACGACTTAACGTTTTAAATGTATAAATATTCAAAACAGCTATCCATCGATAGCTTTGTGGTGGCTGAATCATTGAAATGTCGCTGGTGTTGGTTCAGTGTATATATTGTAATATATGTCGGTGAATTGGGACTGATTATGTTTCCTAATCGTCCTCATTATGACTTTACATTTTAAATGTATAAATATTCAAAACAGCTATCCATCGATAGCTTTGTGGTGGTTGAATCATTGAAATGTCGCTGGTGTTGGTACATTGTATATATTGTAATATATGTCGGTGAAATGGGATTGATCATATTTTGTGGTCGTCTTTTTTGCGACTTAGCGTTTTAAATGTATAAATATTCAAAGCAGCTATCCATCGATAGCTTTGTGGTGGCTGAATCATTGAAATGTCGCTGGTGTTGGTTCTGTGTATATATTGTAATATATGTCGGTGAATTGGGACTGATTATGTTTCCTAATCGTCCTCATTATGACTTTACATTTTAAATGTGTAAATATTCAAAACAGCTATCCATCGATAGCTTTGTGGTGGTTGAATCTTTGAAATGTCGCTGGTGTTGGTACATTGTATATATTGTAATATATGTCGGTGAAATGGGATTGATCATGTTTTGTGATTATCTTTCTTGCGACTTTACGTTTTAAATGTATAAATATTCAAAGCAGCTATCCATCGATAGCTTTGTGGTGGTTGAATCTTTGAAATGTCATTGGTGTTGGTTCTGTATATATATATATTGTAATATATGTCGGTGAATTGGGATTGATTATGTTTCCTGATCGTCCTTATTGCGACTTTACGTTTTAAATGTATAAATATTCAAAACAGCTATCCATTGATAGCTTTGTGGTGGTTGAATCTTTGAAATGTTGGTACATTGTATATATTGTAATATATGTCGGTGAATTGGGATTGATTATGTTTCCTGATCGTCCTTATTGCGACTTTACGTTTTAAATGTATAAATATTCAAAACAGCTATCCATCGATAGCTTTATGGTGGTTGAATCATTGAAATAATGCTGGTGTTGGTTCTCTGTGTATACTGTATCAGCAAATTATTATCACATTACACATTTTAAAAGTGTTATACTCAAAGATGCTATTGTTTGATTGCTTCACTTTGGTTCCTTGCACCTGAAGGTTGTTAACTGTCATGTAGAAACGTGACAAACGAACTGAATTGTCAGTGTGTTACAACACTGATGAACTCCTTTAATACAGCTGCTTAATTGATACACTCTGTTTTGGGGTGATATTGAGGTCAGGAGTCTCCTCCTTCCTTCTTCAACTGTCATGTAGAAACGTGACAAAGGAACTGAATTGTCAGTGCGTTACAACACTGATGATCTCCTTTAATCATGCTGCTTGCTGCTGAGTGTTAATTGATACACTCTGTTTTGGGGTGATATTGAGTGCAGGAGTCTCCTCCTTCCTTCTTCAACTGTCATGTAGAAAGGTGACAAAGGAACTGAATTGTCAGTGCGTTACAACACTGATGACCTCCTTTAATACTGCTGCTTGCTGCTGGGTGTTAATTCTTACCACCTTCCATGAACTTCTTGAATTATTACATTAAACATTATTACTATAAGAATTATTACATTAAACATTATAACATCATGAATCATCCTCCTTAAATACTGCTGCTTGCTGCTGGCTCTGTTTTGGGGTGATATTGAGTTCAGGAGTCTCCTCCTTCCTTCTTCAACTGTCATGTAGAAACGTGACAAAGGAACTGAATTGTCAGTGCGTTACAACACTGATGACCTCCTTTAATACTGCTGCTTGCTGCTGGGTGTTAATTCTTACCACCTTCCATGAACTTCTTGAATTATTACATTAAACATTATTACTATAAGAATTATTACATTAAACATTATAACATCATGAATCATCCTCCTTAAATACTGCTGCTTGCTGCTGGCTCTGTTTTGGGGTGATATTGAGTTCAGGAGTCTCCTCCTTCCTTCTTCACCTGTCATGTAGAAACGTGACAAAGGAACTGAATTGTCAGTGTGTTACAACACTGATGACTACCTTTAATACTGCTGCTTGCTGCTGCGTGTTAATTTATACACTCTGTTTTGGGGTGATATTGAGTTCAGTAGTCTCCTCCTTCCTGCTTCAACTGTCATGTAGAAAAGTGACAAACAAACTGAATTTTCAGTGTGTTACAACACTGATGACCACCTATAATACTGCTGCTTGCTGCTGGGTGTTAATTGATACACTCTGTTTTGGGGTGATATTGAGTGCAGGAGTCTCCTCCTTCCTTCTTCAATTGTCATGTAGAAACATGACAAACAAACTGAATTGTCAGTGTGTTACAACACTGATGACCTTTAATACTGCTGCTTGCTGCAGCGTGTTAATAAATGCACTCTGTTCAGGGGTGATATTGAGTGCAGGAGTCTCCTCCTTCCTTCTTCAACTGTCATGTAGAAACGTGACAATCAAACTGAATTTTCAGTGTGGTACAACACTGATGGCCTCCTTTAATACTGCTGCTTGCTGCTGCGTGTTAATTAATACACTCTGTTTTGGGGTGATATTGAGTTCAGGAGTCTCCTCCTTCCTTCTTCAACTGTCATGTAGAAACGTGACAAACAAACTGAATTTTCAGTGTGTTACAACACTGATGGCCTCCTTTAATACTGCTGCTTGCTGCTGCGTGTTAATTAATACACTCTGTTATGGGGTGATATTGAGTGTTGGCAAGTTTTGCTCCCTGAGCATCCTTATTGCGACTTAACGTTTTAAATGTATAAATATTCAAAACAGCTATCCATCGATAGCTTTGTGGTGGTTGAATCTTTGAAATGTCGCTGGTGTTGGTACATTGTATATATTGTAATATATGTCGGTGAAATGGGATTGATCATGTTTTGTGATTGTCCTTATTGCAACTTTACGTTTTAAATGTATAAATATTCAAAACAGCTATCCATCGATAGCTTTGTGGTGGTTGAATCATTGAAATGTTGCTGGTGTTGTTACATTGTATATATTGTAATATATGTCGGTGAAATGGGATGGATCATATTTTGTGATCGTCGTTTTTGCGACTTAGCGTTTTAAATGTATAAATATTCAAAGCAGCTATCCATCGATAGCTTTGTGGTGGCTGAATCATTGAAATGTCGCTGGTGTTGGTTCTGTGTATATATTGTAATATATGTCGGTGAATTGGGACTGATTATGTTTCCTAATCGTCCTCATTATGACTTTACATTTTAAATGTATAAATATTCAAAACAGCTATCCATCGATAGCTTTGTGGTGGTTGAATCTTTGAAATGTCATTGGTGTTGGATCTGTGTATATATATATTGTAATATATGTCGGTGAATTGGGATTGATTATGTTTCCTGATCGTCCTTATTGCGACTTTACGTTTTAAATGTATAAATATTCAAAACAGCTATCCATCGATAGCTTTGTGGTGGTTGAATCTTTGAAATGTCGCTGGTGTTGGTACATTGTATATATTGTAATATATGTCGGTGAATTGGGACTGATTATGTTTCCTGATCGTCCTTATTGCGACTTTACGTTTTAAATGTATAAATATTCAAAACAGCTATCCATCGATAGCTTTATGGTGGTTGAATCATTGAAATAATGCTGGTGTTGGTTCTCTGTGTATACTGTATCAGCAAATTATTATCACATTACACATTTTAAAAGTGTTATACTCAAAGATGCTATTGTTTGATTGCTTCACTTTGGTTCCTTGCACCTGAAGGTTGTTAACTGTCATGTAGAAACGTGACAAACGAACTGAATTGTCAGTGCATTAAACACTGATGACCTCCTTTAATACTGCTGCTTGGTGCTGGGTGTTAATTAATACACTCTGTTTTGGAGTGATATTGAGATCAGGAGCCTCCTCCTTCCTGCTTCAACTGTCATGTAGAAACGTGACAAACAAACTGAATTGTCAGTGTGTTACATCACTGATGACCTCCTTTGATACTGCTGTTTGCTGGTGGTGCTAATTGATACACATTGTTTTAGGGTGATATCTAAAATATAAAAAAAAATTATTACATTAAACATTATAACAACATGAATCATCCTCCTTAAATACTGCTGCTTGCTGCTGGCTCTGTTTTGGGGTGATATTGAGATCAGGAATCTCCTCCTTCCTGCTTCAACTGTCATGTAGAAACGTGACAAACAAACTGAATTGTCAGTGTGTTACATCATTGATGACCTCCTTTAATACTGCTGCTTGCTGCTGGCTCTGTTTTGGGGTGATATTGAGATCAGGAGTCTCCTCCTTCCTGCTTCAACTGTCATGTAGAAACGTGACAAACAAACTGAATTGTCAGTGTGTTACATCATTGATGACCACCTTTAATACTGCTGCTTGCTGCTGGCTCTGTTTTGGGGTGATATTGAGATCAGGAGTCTTCTCCTTCCTGCTTCAACTGTCATGTAGAAACGTGACAAACAAACTGAATTGTCAGTGTGTTACAACATTGATGACCTCCTTTAATACTGCTGCTTGCTGCTGGCTGTGTTTTGGGGTGATATTGAGATCAGGAGTCTCCTCCTTCCTTCTTCAACTGTCATGTAGAAACGTGACAAACA
Source organism: Tubulanus polymorphus (assembly GCF_964204645.1). Classification (NCBI taxonomy): domain Eukaryota; kingdom Metazoa; phylum Nemertea; class Palaeonemertea; order Tubulaniformes; family Tubulanidae; genus Tubulanus; species Tubulanus polymorphus. Next base: position 1,939,307 of record NC_134026.1, read on the forward strand.
AACTTAATTGTCAGTGTGTTACATCATTGATGACCTCCTTTAATACTGCTGCTTGCTGCTGGCTCTGTTTTGGGGTGATATTGAGATCAGGAGTCTTCTCCTTCCTGCTTCAACTGTCATGTAGAAACGTGACAAACAAACTGAATTGTCAGTGTGTTACATCACTGATGACCTCCTTTAATACTGCTGCTTGCTGCTGGCTCTGTTTTGTGGTGATATTGAGATCGGGAGTCTCCTCCTTCCTTCTTCGACTGTCATGTAGAAACGTGACAAACAAACTGAATTGTCAGTGTGTTACATCACTGATGACCTCCTTTAATACTGCTGCTTGAGGCTGGGTGTTAATTGATATGCTCTGGGGTGATATCGATGCATTCTCCTCCCTTCTTCAACTGTCATGTAGAAACGTGACAAACAAACTGAATTGTCAGTGTGTTACATCACTGATGACCTCCTTAAATACTGCTGCTTGAGGCTGGGTGTTGATTAATACACTCTGTTTTGGGGTGATATTGAGATCAGGAGTCTTCTCCTTCCTGCTTCAACTGTCATGTAGAAACGTGACAAACAAACTGAATTGTCAGTGTGTTACATCACTGATGACCTCCTTTAATACTGCTGCTTGCTGCTGGCTCTGTTTTGTGGTGATATTGAGATCGGGAGTCTCTTCCTTCCTTCTTCGACTGTCATGTAGAAACGTGACAAACAAACTGAATTGTCAGTGTGTTACATCACTGATGACCTCCTTAAATACTGCTGCTTGAGGCTGGGTGTTGATTAATACACTCTGTTTTGGGGTGATAGTGAGTTCGGGAGTCTCCACCTTCCTTCTTCAACAGTCATGTAGAAATATGACAAACAAACTGAATTGTCAGTGTGTCACAACACTGATGGCCTCCTTTAATACTGCTTGTTGCTGCTGCTGCGTGTTAATTCTTACCTCCATCCCTGAACTTCTTGAATTATTACATTAGCATATTACAATAAAAATTATTACATTAAACATTATAATATCATGAATCATCCTCCTTGAATATTGCTGCTTGCTGCTGGCTCTGTTTTGGGGTGATATTGAGTTCAGGAGTCTCCTCCTTCCTTCTTCAACTGTTACTTAGAAACGTGACAAACGAACTGAATTGTCAGTGTGTTACAACACTGATGACCTCCTTTAATACTGCTGCTTGCTGCTGGGTGTTAATTGATACACTCTGTTTTGGGGTGATATATTGAGTTTTGGTGAGTTTTGCTGCCTGATCTCCCTTGTAGCGACTTTATGTAAAAGGAATAAAAGGTATAAAAGAATAATAGGTTTAAAAGAATGATGTTATAAACTTTACATGTCAATGAAGAAACAGATGGGAAATACTGTTACATGTTGATTTCTACATTCTGTTCTAATTAAGGGTGATGATTAAAACTTGAATTAGTCATTACTTGTTCAGTAGATTTGTTAGATAGGAATCAGCTAAACTGGGTCAGAGTGTTTTATCAATGCTGATAAACTCTAAACCTGAGTTAATAAAACTTCAAAACATTGGGGCCAATTCTTGTCCTTTATAGCCTATTAAATGAAGATCGATCATCATAAACACCGGTGAAAACAATTGACGTCTCACTTTGCACCTGACGTCTCACTTTGTACCTGACGTCTCACTTTGTACCTGACTTCTCACTTTGCACTGATGCATCCATGCACTAATGCACTTGCATGAAATGGCACTAAATACATAAAGACACACAAATTGTGTTTATGTATATTTCAGGGGATACACATGCACACCCGCGGGTCCATGCGCATGATCGGCATGTAGAGTGCTATCTTTGTTTGTGTGTGGATATAATTTGTGATAATGTTTCAGTGTTTGTCATTGAAAAGCATTAATTCTACAAACAATCTTAAATACTCATTTTGTAAACAAAAACATAAAAGGTTAATGATTAATTGTAAAATGGTAAAAATGAAATGTTAAAATATCTATGTCTGAAATAATGTACTGAAGATTAAGTCGCAGTGGTTATAGAAAGATTAGAGCTTCAGATCAGCTAGATCCGATGTACTGAGTTATCTCACTCAAAGTCAGAAACAAAGAGAGTCACAGGGAAAGTTAACAGTTCCAGAGGAACGTCGAGTCATTTGTCTGAACTGACTTTAAATCAGGTATGATATTACAATTGTATAAATCAATTTTCAAAGTATCAAAATTGAAAATTATTCATATTTTGTGTTTTCTTGTAGCAAATATTGAAGGGTCACAGAACTGAGTGTCACTAGAGATGAGACAATCACCAGGCATCAGTTAGATGAATGTCACCACTCAGATCAGTAGCACTGATTCATCTCCGTCAAAGTCAGCAAAAGTCGCAAGGAAGGTTGACAGTTCCAGAGGAACGTCGAGTCATTAGTCTGAATTGACTATAAATCATGTATCAAGGTACATAAAACATGGTTCTCTTGTTGTAGGAAAAGTCTCAAACATTATGCTGGTCTGTTACATGTTTTCTTGCAGCAAATCATTAGACATACAATACCAGAAGAAGGATAAGTCATTGAATTGACTATAAATCAAAGTCTCAAAATCTAAAATTATTCATATTTTATGTTTTCTTGTAGCAAATATTGAGAGGTTTAACCACAGAACTGAGTGTCACCATAGATGAGAATATCACTAGTGAGATCAGTACAGAACTATGTCCCTCCAAGTGGATAGATCAGGGCGTCACCAGTGAGATAAGTGCATCACAAGTGAGATGAGATCAGTGGTGCTGTGCTATATCTGCCTCTAAGTCAGGAACGAAGTAACAATTAAGAGTCACATGTAAACAGTTCCAGAGGAATGT